>NW_020956278.1:178222-188410 GCF_003031625.1 Empidonax traillii | reverse complement strand
TTGGTGAGGCCACACCTTGAGTATTGTGTTCAGCTCTGGGCCCCTCAGTTCAGGAAGGATATTGAGGTGCTGGAGCAGGTCCAGAGAAGAGCAACGAGGCTGGTGAAGGGACTTGAGCACAAGCCCTATGAGGAGAGGCTGAGGGAACTGGGGTTGTTTAGTCTGGAGAAGAGAAGGCTTAGAGGTGACCTCATCACTCTCTTCAACTACCTGAAGGGAGGTTATAGCCAGGTGGGGGTTGGTCTCTTCTCCCAGGCAACCAACAATAGGACAAGGGGACATGGGCTCAAACTCTGCCAGGGGAGGTTTAGGTTAGATGTTAGGAAGAAATTCTTTACAGAGAGGGGAATCAGGCATTGGAACAGCCTACCCAGAGAGGTGGTGGTTTCACCATCCCTGGAGGTTTTTAAGCAGAGATTGGATGTGACCCTTAGTGCCATGATATAGTAATTGGAGTTGGACTTGATGATCTTGGAGGTCTTTTCCAACCCAATCTATTCTATGATTCTATGATTCTATGATTTTCCTGCTCACCACCATGATCCAGTCCTCCACCAGAGCCAAAGTTGGGGCGACAAGACCCGTCCCTGAGCCCATCCCTGAACTCTTCCCTGAAGTGATCCTGGTGGGAAGGGAGGCCCATCCAGGCATCTGCCAGGGGGCTCAGCAGGATGGTGAAGAGCAGGGCCACGCTGAGCACAGCGACCTCCATCTTCCTCTCACCCTGGGGAGCGCTGGGTGAGGTTGCACAAGGGGAGGAGCACATTTATCTCTCCTAGGACTCTTCCCTGCCCCGTCCCCGAGAGCCCCCAGGGCAAATCCCAGCTGGGCACAGACCCCAGCCCTGGCCACAAGCCCAGCCCTGGCACAGAGTCCATCCTGCCTGCGTCACGGATCCAGCCACCTTCCCCGGCATCCATCCAGCTTCCTCCATGGGGCAGCTGCCCCTGGAATGGCCCAGGCACCTGGAGGTGCCAAGGGAGGTGGGCACGGAGCTGAAAGCAGCTGGATGACCTATGGGGACAGTCCCCAATACAACACGATCCATCCACCAACAGCCCCCAGAGCGCCATTCCCCCATGTCCTGGTGACCCTCCCATCCCAGAGCTTTCCCTCTGGGACACTCCAGGGCTGAGCCCAGCCCCAAACTCAATGTGTTGGACTACAGTTTTCTCTCTCCAGCCCCACGGGGAAGGGAGAGGGCTGGCACTGACCAGGATCCAGGAAAGGATCCCTAGGTGGGAGGACAGTGGGGGACATGGGCCATAGGAACAGACATGTGACTGGGATCTTCAGGCACTAGAGGCACTGGGGAACATTGAAGAATGTTGGGCACCTGGAGACAAGGGTTAGGCTTGGGGCACTGTGTGGGTGTGGCAGTTCCCAGATCCAACCCCCCCCATTTCCCAGCACTGCAGGCCCCAAACAGGTCCAGTTTCCAGCCCCAGAGCAGAGCCCAGAGGGGAAGATGCTCTACCCTGGCCTCCCTATGTCACACCTGGGGCCACCCACATCATCTGGGTCCCACTCTGCAGAGTTGCCCCACATGGGGTTCCAAGGGACCCCATCCCCAACAAGGTTCCAAGTCCAGCTCTGTCCCTGGCTGGGTCTTGGCCACAGCTCCCCACAGGCCCTTGTTCCCACACAGTGTCTCTCCAGGGCCCTGAGCCCATGCCAGCACTGGCCCTGGGCAAGATGTGGCCTTGCAGAGGGATAGGGTGAAGAGGGTGCTTGTCCCCAGGCAGCCACTTGGAGCTAATTGGGCAAACAGAGCTCCCCTGTTAGCAGGAGGGGTGTTTGTCTCCTCCCAGGATGCCTGATAAGCCCTGTCTACCCATGGCCTGAGGCAGCAGGAAGCCATCCAGCAATCCTAGGGCTTTCCAGCCCTCTCTGATCCGGACAGTCTGAGAATGGGGCAGGTTAAGGTAGCCTGGACACCTGGGCTCTCCTCAGGCCTGGCAGAGGAGGGCACAGCTGGGGGGACGAGCAGGAGCAGGTCCTGGGGCACTCCACACACCTGGGGCTCCCTTGCTGCCCTCAGGACATGCTGGAGCCCAGAGGTGGGGGCAGTGCCCAAAGCCTTGCTGAACTCCAGGCACACAATACCCACAGCTCTGCTCTCAGCCAGACAGCCAGCTGTCCCCTCCTAGATGGCAATCAGGTGGGTCAAGCAAGATTGTTCCTGGGTGAATCCATGCTGACCACTCCTGATCCCCTTCCTGTCATCCACATGCTCAGAGATGGCCTCCAGGATGAGCCATTCCAGCCCCTGTCCAGGGATGGAGGTGGGGCTGGTGGGCCTGCAGCTCCCTGGGTCCTTCTTGCCCTTTTGGAAGAGTGTGATGACACTGGCTTTCTTCCAGCCCTCAGGCCCCTCTCCTGACTGACAGAGACTTTCAAAGATGATCAGCAATGGCCTCCCTGGGGTGTCTTCCTCAGTTCTCCCAAAGACAGAGAGGACTTGTGGAGGCCAAGTTTGCCCAGGAGATCTCAGCCCAAATCCTCCTTGAGCACAGGAAAGTCTTTCTTCAGTGAAATGAAACCATTTCACTGCTGTCCTGGGTCAGAGATTCCTCAGGGCTGGGTTTCTATTCCAGAAGGAGCAACTCCACCGCTCCTCCTCCTGGCCTGCTTTGCTAAAAACCATGGAGCCATTAATGACAATACTCCAACCCTGGAGCCATTCCACCATCTCTCTGGGAGATCAAGGTCTCCCAGCCACACAGGATCTCCAGATTTCTGTGTTTCTTTCTCTACCTCTTGTAGGAGATGGTCTCGGCGAAGAGGAATCATATGAACAGTGGAAGGAAAGATTTATTAATGGAAAGGACACAGAAACCACCATTGTTTAATGGACTTTTATAAAGTGACTTTTGGGCTCAAAGCCTATTGTTAGGATGAGGCCCCATTTTTAGTTGCAGCATTGGTTACCATGGTCTTTGCTCCTCGGAGCTAGCAGTGTGTTGCTATTGGGCAGTTTACATTGCTGTAACTGTCCCAACCAATCCCTGTTCTCCCTGGTTACATCGTTGTTACTATCTTTCTCCCTCATGTTTATGCATTTTCCCTCACCCTATCAAATGTCCAAGTTTTGCATATCCCTCCCAGTTTCCAGAATCCTCCCAGCCTTCCTTATAAAAAGCCCACCATTTTGTTAATAAACCAGATCAGCCTCAGGCACTGCCTAGAGAGATGTGCAGTCCTGTTCAAGAACCCCGCTGGTCTCTTGGTCTTCACTCCTGAACCCTGTCAACCTCGTGCTTTGCTCTCCAGGTGCTTTACTGAGGTGTTGGAGAGGTTCTGTTTGCCAGGAGGGCTGCAAGAGGACACCCCCTTGTCAGGCCTCGGGGCTGGTGGACTGGCCTGGAAGTGTCCTCACTGGAGCCTTGTCTTGCTACCTGGGTGGCCCCCAGAACTCTGCCCTTCCCATGTCTTTCCTTGTTTAAATCCCTCCTTCCCAGGTTGCCTCAAACACTTGTGTCCCATTTTTTGAGGTGAATCCTGTGTGTCCCATTCCCCTGTTGATCTTCAAACAGGGTGCTGTGGTTCCTCTGGAAACTTTCTGGTATGTGCCATAGGCATTCAAGCTGTGCTTCCCGATGTTATAAGTAAATGAAATTAGGCTGAAAGATAGTAATAAAAATTTATTGAAGATTTATGTAAAATGCAAATAAGCAAAACGGCATGCTGGGCGTCCGGGGGGGCCTCTGCTCTACTCACAGCATGCAAGTGCAGTAAGCAAAAACAGTAATTTTTATTCCCTTATCAGTTCCCCTCCCATAGTCACTTGTTATTCTCCTATTGGATCCGAGTTTGCAGGTCTGGTTCTGGCTGGCTTCCCTGCAGGCCTGTGTCAGTTGCCAGGTGCTTTCCTTTCCATAGTTTTAATTAGTCCTTAGTCCTTGAGGCCTAGTGTGTAGCTTAGTGTGTAGGTATCTCCAAATGTCCATCTTGGATTCTCTGTATCGTTCTCATTCTTGACCCTTTGATCCTTGTCCTTCCTTTCATTACTTTATGCGTGTGCTATGAGACAATAAGCTTTTTAGAAAAATAAGATACAAAATACTTATTTAGCAAGACACAATAATTTGTCTTTCTTGTTTAAGAACTGCAAGCTGCATGACTATCAGCTCACAATGCTAACAGATTAATGAATCACTCTGCAATTTACAGTCTCCTAACCTTAACAGAACATTGATTATAATAACATATATATGTATATAAAAATATAACATGCAATACAATTTAATGAGTAAACTATTACTACTAATTTGATGAGTAAATTCAACTTCTACTACTAATTTATTACACCAATCTCCATCCACTTCCAAATCCTTCCAGCAGCCCATGGGACTGGAAAACAATGCTCTAGTTTAGTGCTCTGCCTCTCTATGAGGAGAAGTAATTTTAGGAGTCCCAAGCTGGGCATCAAAGGGTGTGGTGTTGAAAACCTGTTTTGGGTTCTGAAGGCAGAGGAGGGTTTGCCCTGCAGGGAATCCCAGGTGTCCCTGAGCTTGTTCCCATGATGATACAGATGCCTGTCATGGCTTCAAAGAAGTAAAAACACACTGAGAAGTGGTTCCTGGGAACTGTCAATGACTGTGACTGTTGTTTGATGTTCCAGGGCATTTGTTAAAGGCTGTGTTTCTTCCTTTCTGGGACACTGTGGGGACAGAACAGATCTGTTGTGGGGCAGCTGGGGACACATTCCAGGCAACTGCATTGACTATTTGCTCTGGAACTTGCCCAAGGAGGCAGCAGTGCCCAGGAAGATTTTCCTCTGGACTGTTCCTACTTTGTGCCCCATTTCTTAGAGACTGGCAGAGTGTGCCAGTGGGGGATTATTGCCCAGATGCACACATGCCATGACATCATTTGTGTGCTGAATTAGTCTTGACAGGAATTAAAGAACTGTCCAACAGGGTCATCACTGAGGGAGACTGATGGAGGAGCGGTCCAGGCTGCCTTGGAGATGCCAGTCAGGGGGATGGCATTGTACACCAACTGAGCACATGTGCCAACAACCTGGGGTTAACGAGCTGGGCAGGCTTGGAGGCTCCCAGTGCAGGTGGGTTGGCCATTCAGCTGCGGGAACCCCACTGCCTCCCCCGGGGCTGTGTCTCGGCAGATGTCTCAGCGTTTAAGGATATCTTCCCCTCTTCTACCCACCACTGTCTTAACCAGGAAGAGCTGACCTTTTTCTGCTCCAGGGAAAGGCATCAGTGGCACAGCCCACATGTCACCTCAAGGTTCTGTCTGTGGGACTGGGGCTTGGACATGAGGGAGTTCGATAAGGAACCTCCCTGGAGATTGGAAGCTCAAGTCCAGAAACTGGAAGGAAAACCAAAGGCCAAAAGCATTTCTGCAGGAGAACTCCTGCTCCAGTGTCTGTTGGGAAGAGGAGAAGGGCTGGTCTCACTTTTGACCCTGCTCAAGGCACTTCTGCTTTGCAGTAACAAACCCCAGAAATCAATACCCTGAGCAGAACCAGGGTCAGCCCAGTCTCAGAGAGGGAAACCGACGATTCCTGGGATGTGTGGGATCAGTGGTTTGGCCCATCAGCTGCACATGAACATAAATCTCTTGTGGGCACTCGTGCAGTGAGCTCAAACATCCAATGACAAAGGGGCAGAATCCATCATTTTTTCTGGAGGGATGGGAGGATCCCATGGACTGTCTGTGATGGAAGCTGAGGATGGTCTGACTGGGAAGGAGTGGTCAAGGCTCCCTGTTGTCTCTGGTCTGGAGGCTCCTGTGGGAGGAACATAATGAATGTGTGAGCAATTTATATTGTGTGTGGTACTTTTATGGACTTTTATAGACTTTTACATAGTTTTATAGGTACTATAAGTTATAGGTCCCAAGATGGCTGCGGGTGTCTTTTCGAGAACAGAGAGAAATTGGTGCCAAGAAGAAGGTGGAGTTCGATAAAGTAAACAATTGCCTTGTTATCTGTTAATAACCAATTATAAAGGTATTTGTAATGCATGTTTACAACTGGACAGTGGCCTCTAACCAATTGTATGCTTCTTGTCACGAGACCCGGTATACAGATGCTATAAAAACCCTGAGCTATCCTAATAAATCGGACATATTTTAGATCTCATAGATCGTGTATGTATGTCTCCGGTGCCTCCCCGCCAAAGGCTCCATTCATCCTTGGCAGAGAACAACTCCAGAGAGGGTCTGTCAGGGACCCATCATGGAAGCAGTGGGCTCTTGGCAGAGCTGCCTGGAGAAGGGAGAAGATTAAACAGCTGTTTCCCTTGCCTGTGCCCTCAGAAGAGCCTTTCCTTGTGGGGTTGCTGCAGGTCAAAGGGCAACCAATGTGCCAATTGCCACTGACAAATCTCCAAGGACAATATCACACCCACCGTAACTTCCTGGTTCCCTTCCATGAGCTGATCGGTGACTGGAGAGAAAATGATTGGTTGGGAAGGCTCACTCACCCTTCAGCAGTCCCATCTGGCCAGTGCAAAAATGTAACAGGGAGTGAAACCTTCCCTTGGGCTTTGAAAAGCATCTCCTGGGGGCACAGCACCCCTGAAAGGACTGAACAAAGGAAGGGGACTCATGAGAGCAAAGTGAGAAAGAGAAATGCTTTGCAGAGAAACAGGCCTGGGGGTGGGACAGTGTAGGAGAGCCTGTGGAAGGGGATGCCAAGGGCTCTTGCAAGGCTGGAGGCATCAGGATATATTTGAGCTTTGTCTCCTTGGCTGTAACCCAGACTGGGACAGAGAGAAGCTGTGGAACACCTGCAGTGTAATGGTGACATCAGGGTGTGGAGCAACACAATGGTGCTTGAGAAAGGGAGTAGGACAAGGCAGGTTCTTCTGGCAGCAGTGTCCGTGTCACATGGGGAGCTGCAGTGACTGTGCTTGGCCTGTGGGGTTGGATCAGGTGACCTTTAGAGGTACCTTCCAACCTGAACTAGTCTGTGATGCTGTAGTTCCTTCCTTGGTGAGCAATTCCACTAGTCCAGGATCTCCTTTCTCCATCTATGGTTCTGTTGGGGACCTAGCAGGTGTTAGGTCTGAGAAGCAAGGAGCAGCTGCCCAGCAAGAGGCCTCAGAGATAACTCTGGAATCTGGCAAATTACCTTGGACACTCTGTGAAAGTGAGAGAAGCAGCTGCGGAAGAACTACGCCGCGAACACCTGCTACCAAAGTTAAAACTAAGAGAAAAAGATTGTTTATGTTAGCTTTACTTAAAATATGGATTGCATTTAGTAGTAACAGTGTTATAAGTTAGTATAAAGAGGTTTGAATAGTGTGATTTAGTTTGGAAAAAGTGTATAACTGTATATCGAGTAGTTCCATGCATGTGAAGCCACTCAATTGAGGCAGTCTTTGAGAAACAAAAGGTTAACTCAAACACCAAATTGTGGAAGTAGTTCCAAAACCCTAGCATTAGGAAACCACAGAAGTAATAAATTGACTGAGGAATAGAACATTTTGACAAGATAGAACATTTAAAAAAGATAACAAAATCAGCAAATCTCAGAACGAGCCAAAAGTCAACCTGACCCTACTACACTTGCCAACTATCCCAATTAGGAAAGATCTGAGGAAAGTTCAAAAGTGTACAGCGATGAAGAAGAGCAAACGACCACTGCCCACGATGAAGGCTACAGGAACTCCCACCTCTAAACCTCCCCAAATTGAAGACTCCGCCTATATATGAATATCACAAGTAGAAGTTGCAATTTAATGAATATGCATGTTTCATGATGTAATGTTATACTCAAAACTGTATAAAAAGCTGTGCTGGTTGTACACAACAGAGTTCTTTGTCCAGGGTGACCTGGGGACTCTCCAACGCATTGCATTAAAATACCTCCTGCTTTAAAGAAACATATCTTCGTCTCTAAAGCAGTCTTTTGTGCTTTTTTGGGGCAAAAATTCGGCTTCAATTGGCGACCTGCGGCAGGACATCCTCTCTGTCTCCCGGGGCTGTGGCCCGGGGGGCCAGGGACTCTCTGGGCCCTCCCAACAGATCTTTTGTCGGTAAAGAGACTCCCAGACCCCTCAGACCTACACGCAACGGTGGACAAGATCTCCTGCTTCAAATTAAGAGGTATTTTATTTAATATGTTTTTAAATTAAGAGCGCTCTATTGAGAAACGGGGGTGAGACGTCACCGCCCAGGGAAAGCCAAGGGGACACCCTGGCATTAATCCCGCCAAAGCTGGGTTAGAGGCCCAGGTATAGAGGAGAGCGGGTTAGAGTCCCACCAAAGCTGGGTTAGAGGCCCAGGCTGGTCAAAATTCTACTGAAATTGCATCCTATGTGACTGGTTTTGTCTCATAACATGTTTAACGTTGTGCTTTAAGAGTTAAAAGGAAAAACATATTTCCTAACTAATCTAGGATTGTTTCCAAAGTCCGGGAACGTTTCCAACGATTACCCTTGAGGAGAGGTTTTTGGAATGCGAGGAATTTCTTACTAACATGTTGTTTGAAATTTAAAGATATAGAGAAAAAGTTCCGTTTACCATTTGTAAAAAAAAGGTTTTATAAAGGTGCATCTCATAATATGTTTTACAATTTTATATGGGGAATGATAATGCACAAAATTTTGTAACGTCTTATCTAAGATATGCAAGTGTGATTGAGAGTGATTGAGACGTAGCATTGCTACGAAGCGAGAGGGAGTCCTAATCTGCGGTTCCTGTCCTTCGCGAGAAGTCAGGCCAGAGACGGACGAAGCGATTGAGAATTGTGTGCATGAAATATTAACACAAAGTAAAGATATGAACACGAAAACTCCCTTAGGGTGTGTCCTGAAGCATTGGAAAGACTTATGGGGGATTCCAGGGGGAAACATAAGTAAGAAAACACTCTTAAAATATTGTACACAATGGTGGCCTTTGTATAAATTAGATAAGGATGAAAAGTGGCCCATCAAAATCAGAAAGTTGCAGGAGGAAGAGTGACTCACAGAGACTGAGCAGTCCACAAGACTCAGAAAGTTACAGGGAAGAAAGCAGTCCACTCAGGTCGGAGATTGATAGGGAAGAAAGCAGCCCGTCATGACTAGAGTTAGAGGGTCGTGGGGAAAAAAAAAAGCCTGCCCAAACTAGAAGGTAGCCAAAATAGAGATTGTAATACACTGAGAGATATAAGCAACTCACAACAGTCAGGCATCCGCGAAATAGAAAGCAGTACACCAAAAACTGGGAATTATGAAAATGAAAGTAGCCCGCCGAGATCAGGGAGCACCAGAAAGGAAAGTGGTTTCCCTGAGTTAAATTGCAGTGAAGAAAGTAACGATATAATAAACCCAGGAGAAAAAGCAAACAACTCACAGAAGTTAAATATAGTAATTCAGATAGAAGATAAGAGAAATATGCAGGAAAAAGAAGACGAAGAAGAAGAAAGTAGTGTCTCAGGGCAGGCTGAGCGTCGTCAGCGTCTCATCCAAATACAGAAGGAGAGGCGGCTAGACTGCGTAAACCATGTCAGGGGGTTAGTAGAGGATGACTTGTCAAATGGTTTGGAAAGTGAGAGTGAGGAACGAAAACAGGGAAAGAGAACAGAAAAGAGAAAGAATAGAACAGATACCGAAACCCAGGAAGAAAATCCCGGGGAGGGAACCAGTTATTCATATTACACTAGATCTGTAGCACGGAAAAAAAAAAGTAAAAGAAAGGGACGAAAAGAGTTATACAATAGCTCCCCTTAGAAGAATAATGCCTATTGCAGGGGAACAAGCACGAATAAAAGTACCATTTACAACAAGTAATTTAAATAGCTAGAGAAAAGAAGCAAGAAACTTCAGAAAGAATCCAGAGAGAGTAGCTAGGAAGTTTGAATTATTAGCAAAAAACCAAAATATTGATTGAGAAGACATAGAGGTAATGTTGTCAGAATTAACAGAAACAGAGAAGGAACTCGTATTGAGAACAGGAAGGGAGCATGCTGCATTATTACCTGAAAGAGTAAATATAATATTTCCCAATCAAAACCCAGAGTGGGATCCGAATAATCCAGTTCAATATGGGTGGCTGGTGCAATATAGGAAGTTAATAGCAATAAGTCTGTGAAATGCAATACCTAAGGCCATCAATTGGGCAATGCTATATGACGTCAGACAAGGAAAAGATGAAACCCCTTCAGAATTTTTGAATAGACTTAGGGCAGCTATGAAACAGTACACACCCCTAGACCCAGCATCAGAGGAAAGAAAA
>NW_020956278.1:164626-178188 GCF_003031625.1 Empidonax traillii | reverse complement strand
TGAATGAGGGGGACCGGTGAGTCGTTCCCTAGCAAACCCACTGGTTAAAATGGAGCTAGGGGAAGGTGAAAAAGAACTAGACTTTCTAATTGATACGGGAGCAACATTTTCAGTTTTAAATCAAGAACTAGTACCCAGAAGTAATGAATTTGTACAGGTTGTGGGAGCAACAGGTCAACCAGAAAAAGCCTACTTCTTAAAACCCATTAAATACAAAATTGGAAAACAAATGGGAATCCATCAATTTTTGTATCTACCAAATTCTCCAAAGCCTTTACTAGGTAGAGATTTATTGGAAAACCTAGGGGCTGTAATAAAATTCAATAAGGATAAACTTGAATTTCAAGTAAATGATGAACAATTAATAGCAGCTTTAAATTTAACAATCAGCTGCATAAAACCAAAACCTGAAAGTCATAACATTGAACGTATCATGAGTGAAGTATATCCGTTAGTGTAGGCCACTGATGTACCTGGGAGGTCAAAACAGGCAGCTCCTATTAGTATTGAATTGCTACCAGGAGCAAAACCGGTAGTAAAGTAACAATACCCACTGAGGTTAGAAGACAGGAAGGGAATTGAACCAATAATAGAGAAATTTTTAGAACTAGGACTATTAGTAGAGTGTGAATCAGATTTCAATACACCAGTCCTACCTGTTAAGAAACCAAATAGGACATACAGATTAGTCCAGGACTTAAGGGCAGTAAATAAAATTACAAAGACCTTACATCCAGTAGTAACAAATCCATATACTCTTCTAACCAAACTGAAGGAAACTTTAAAATGCTTCACAGTATTAGACTTAAAAGATGCATTCTTTTGCCTAACCTTAACTCTAGCAAGCCAGAAAATTTTTACTTTTGAATAGAAATCTACTAAAACAGGGAAAAAGACTCAATTAACTTGAACTGTGTTGCCTCAAGATTACAAAAATAGTCCCACAATTTTTGGAAACCAATTAGCCAAATAATTAGAACAATGGGAAAGGTCACAGGGAAATGGTACCCTTCTACAATGTGTGGATGATTTATTGATAGCAACTGAGATGGAAGAAGAGTGCATTAAATGGACTATTTCCCTGCTAAACTTCTTGGGTTTAAGTAGATATCGAGTCTCTCTACAGAAAGCACAATTGATACAGAAAAAGGTGATATACCTGGGATATGAAATCTCCAGAAGACAACGATCCCTATGAACAGTGAGAAAAGAAGCCATCTGCCAAATGCCCAGACCAGAGACGGTGAGAGATCTACATGCCTTTCTAGGAATGACAGGTTGGTGCCGGTTATGAATTTATCAATACAGGGTACTTGCCAAACCACTGTACGATTTACTGAAAAAAACTACGAGTACCCTAGTCTGGACTCCCAAGGCAGAGGGAGCTTTTAAGAGACTGAAACAAGAACTCATGAGAGCCCCAGCTTTGGGTCTTCCAGATATAACCAAGTCATTTTAGCTATTCTCTCACGAACGGCAAGGGATGGCTCTAGGAGTGTTGGCACAGCAGTTGGGACCACACAAGAGAGCTGTAGCTTATTTCTCCAAACAGTTGGATGAAGTGAGCAAAGGCTGGCCTGGTTGTTTAAAAGCAGTAGCTGCAGTAATCATAAACATAAAAGAAGCCAGAAAGCTTACATTAGGCCAGAAAATGACTGTGTTGGTGTGTCAGCAGTGCTAGAACAAAAGGGTAACCACTGGTTATCACCTTCAAGACTCCTAAAATATCAAGCCATCCTAGCTGAATCAGACGATATAACCATTCAAGTGACTAATATTGTGAACCCAGCCTCATTTCTAGAAGGAAGAATCCCGGCGGAACCCATCAAACACGATTGCCTGGAAATGATCAAAGCGGTTTATTCCAGTCGCCCTGATCTCAAGGAGGAGCCATTTGAAGATGCGGACAACTGGTTCTCAGATGGCAGCAAGTAAGAATGACAAGCTATGCAGTAACCACAACGGACGAGGTAATCGAATCAAATCCCTTACCTGCAGGGACTTCAGCCCAGAAGGCAGAATTAATATCTCTTACTCGAGCCCTGGAATCAGTAGAAAGTATACAAATTAACATCTGGACTGATTCTAAATATGCCTTCTCTGTAATACATGCTCATGGAGCAATCTGGAAAGAAAGGGGACTATTAACTGCCCAAAAGAAAACAGTCAAACATGCAGAAGAAATCCTAAGATTGTTAGAAGCGGTCCAACTCCCAAAACAAGTGGCCATAATGCATTGTAGGGGACACCTGAAAGGCAACACAGTTCCAGAAGTAGGGAATAGAAGAGCAGATACAGAAGCTAAATTAACTGCTGCAAGAACCAAAGAAATAAATATAACAACTCTAATACCAGGAAAATTAGATACAAATTTTCAACCAAATTATCAAAAAAATCAAATCAAAAATGAATTAAAAAGAACAAGGACAAATTATTAGATAATGGATAGAGTCAATTAAAAACAGGTCAATTAATAATACCATGAAAATTGATGTGGCAGTTTGCTAAAACAGAACATGAAAAGGCCCATTGGGGCTCAGACCCACTTTATCAATATTTACAAACCCAAATAACAGGACCAAAACTCTTTACCACAGTAAAATACGCTACATCACAATGCGAGCGATGCCTGAAGAATAACCCAAATACTAAAACCAAGGTACATCAAAGAGCCATAAATCGAAGTAAATTCCCAGGTGAAGTATGACAAATTAATTTCTCTGAACTCCCAAGAAAAGGGGCAGGTTTCGATACCTACTGATACATTTTCTGGGTGGCCTGAAACATTCCCTTGCAGAACAAATAAAGAAAGAGAAACAACCAAAATAAAACAAATAGGCCAGCATCACTGGTGGAATATCTTTACAGGATATTCCCCAACAGCAACACAGGTATTCTATTACCTGGTGCACCCAATACTAATTATAACCATAGCTATGCTTTTACTAACTCTCACAAATATATACCTATGGCGGAAACTGAAATCCTTAGTGACAAAGACCCAAATGATTTAGGAAATGGTACAGTAGTACCAACACCCCCTGGAATTACAACTTGATGAAAGAATTCGTAAGTTATAAGAAAAGGGGGGAAATAAAGCCACTGAATTGAGGCAGTCTTTGAGGCAGTCTTTGAGAAACAAAAGGTTAACTCAAACACCAAATTGTGGAAGTAGTTCCAAAACCCTAGCATTAGGAAACCACAGAAGTAATAAATTGACTGAGGAATAGAACATTTTGACAAGATAGAACATTTAAAAAAGATAACAAAATCAGCAAATCTCAGAACGAGCCAAAAATCAACCTGACCCTACTACACTTGCCAACTATCCCAATTAGGAAAGATCTGAGGAAAGTTCAAAAGTGTACAGCGATGAAGAAGAGCAAACGACCACTGCCCACGATGAAGGCTACAGGAACTCCCACCTCTAAACCTCCCCAAATTGAAGACTCCGCCTATATATGAATATCACAAGTAGATGTTGCAATTTAATGAATATGCATGTTTCATGATGTAATGTTATACTCAAAACTGTATAAAAAGCTGTGCTGGTTGTACACGACAGAGTTCTTTGTCCAGGGTGACCTGGGGACTCTCCAACGCGTTGCATTAAAATACCTCCTGCTTTAAAGAAACAAATCTTCGTCTCTAAAGCAGTCTTTTGTGCTTTTCTGGGGCAAAAATTCGGCTTCACATGCTACCCTCCCTGTAGCCTGAAAAATCCTTGCACTACGTGTGATAAATATGCTTAATGTAAACATTGCATTCCAGAACTTGCTATTCCACCATTTCTCGTGCTGCTATCCACCTTCCCTCTCCACTTCGTGTGTGTTTTTGACAGAGAGGACCTTTTGGAAAATGAATAAACCTCATCTTTAGCTGATACAGTCAGACTGCCTTTATTAACGCCCGGGCAGATATCAAAAGTGAACTGTATTAAGGTAGGGTGGACGTCGGCAATGTTGCATTAGTTCTTTGGTTACCAGGATGTAAGGGAGGTACTTTTGATTTAGATGATCAGTGGAGCAGAGAGGGGTGAGAAAGTGATTATATTGGGGTGTGAAACCAGTCAGAGTGTTGTACAAGGTGACTTTATTGCACAAGTTGACTGTAAGGCCCATTGTGTCTTTAGCAAAGTCAACTGGAGCTCTTATCAGAGCTGAGTTCCTCCTTGCCTTGGGTACATTCTGCAAGATAGATACTAATCCTCTTGAAACGCAATGGTAGAGGTTGTACATAGGGTGAGGAAGGTGATGGAGAGGAAGATGATGTGGGCAGGGGTCGTTGGCTCCTTGCCCTACAGTGGGGCGCGCCCAGACTGTTGCCATGAGGTGATGAACAGGTGCTTGTTTGGCTGCCACTCAAGCACCACCTTATGCTGTGTCCTGGCCCTATGGAGTGTAACGTAGAGCTGATGGAATGGGGTGTCAGCACTGCTGGGGGGAGCGATGCTCATCCTTCCATCCACACTGTGCTGCTCCGCGGGGACACCCGCCAAGCACGGGCACCGACCAGCCCCTGCAGAGCCTGGTAGGCCTGGCCTGTCTGTGCAGGTGAGCACAGTTTATTGATGGGAAGCAAGAGGGAAAGAAAACATTTTATATCCTTTCTCTATCCCTTTAATTCCCTTTTTATTAGCTAATACTGTAATAAAGGCTGTTCGTAGTATTGTATGAACGCCAAAAGATAAAGTAGTTTTTTGTATTCTTTTAGCTTTTGATTCTCTTTGCTAATAGTTCTTTACTCTTAGTGTAATAAAAGATGTTTTGTATTGTTTGAATGACTGTTGTACTTGTCTTTATTCCCGGCATGTATCCTAACGAACCAGTACAAAGGGGCCATTCAGGACTAGAGAGGATAGGCTGTGATATAACAAAAGGGCCCATGGCACATGGGTTGGATTGATCTTTGGCAGGTGTTGGACATTTGTTTTTTGGTATCCAGGAGCCATTCTGGAATGGAGAGGATAGGCCATGACATCATAAAGGTCACCCATGGAGTATGGTTGGGACTGCAGTGTAGGGGTGTGAGGTGTTGGTTCTTTGGTTTCCAGGGGCCATTCTGGAATTCAGAGGGTAGGCTGTGACATCACAAAGGGGCCCATGGCACATGTGTGGGTCTGCACTGTGACACTGTGGGGCGTTGATTCTTTGGTTACCAGGGACCATTCCAGATGGAGAGGATAGACTGTGACATCACAATGGGACCCATGCTACATGGGTGTGACTGCACTTTGGGGTGTGAGCCGTTGATTCTTTGGTTGCTAGGGGTCATTCAGGAATGGAGACGATAGGCCATGACATCACAAAGAAGCCCATGGCAGGCAGGTGGGACTGCGTTCTGACAATGGGAATCATTGGTTCTTTGGTTTCCAGGGACCATTTTGGAATGGAAAGTATAGACTGTGACATCACAAATGTGTACAGGGCATACAGGTAAGGCTCCAATGAGGGGAGTGTGATGTGTGTTCTTTGGTTTCCAAGGACCATTCTGCAATGGAGAGGATATACTGCGAGGTCACAAAGGGGCTCATGGATCTTGGGTGGGGCTGCACTCTGGGGGTGTGAGGCATTGTTCTTTGGTTTCCAGGGGCCATTCTGGAATGAAGAGGATAGGCCGTGACATCACAATTGGACCCATGCTACATGGGTTGGACTGCACTTTGGGGTGAGAGGTGGTTCTTTGATTTCCAGGGGCCATTCAGGAATGGAGAGGCTAGGTAGTGACATCACAGAGGGGCCCGTTGCACATGGGTGGGCCTGCACTGTCAGGGTGTGAGGTTTTTGTAGCAAGCCAGTGTGGGAACAAGAAGGAAGAAAATAAGAAAGGCCTTGGGAATTTCTAGATGACTTTGTATTGTTTTATCTAAAGCCTTGATTTACTGTCCAGGGACGGACTGAGCTCTTGATATCACACAATAGTGTGTGATATCACAAAGGGGTCCATGGCACATGGGTTGGGCTGTATTTTGGGGTATGAATTGTGTGTGCTTTGATTTCTAGGGGCCATTCTGGAATGGAGAGGATAGACCATGACATCACAGAGAGTCCCATGGCACATGGGAGGGACTGCACTGTGACATTTTGTGGCTCTGCTCCTCTGGGAATACAGAAGGCTGCTGCAAAAAAAATCACAGAGGCAAAGGCACATACTGACGGATCCCCTCAGAGTGCAACATTCTGACCAAAATTTCCATCTGAGGTTCCTTTACACTGACCTCTTACTGCAAGGACGTCCTTCCCATTCTGTCCATAGTTGGAAGGTTGTGTGCCACCGGCAAAAAAAACAAATTACAAGGGATGAGCTTAGATTCACAAAAATACAAACCACCAGAAGTAACATGGGATTCTGACTGGCAGGAAAATGCTCACTGTGCTTGTCTACCCTCCAGTGCCAATAGCCCACCCCACTGCTCACATCCCACCTTGAAAGAAACACCAAAATGACACTCACAGAGTGACCTCTGACAAGAAGTGACTGTCAGAACTGCAAAGACAGACACAGAAGATTCCTCCATGGGGAAGATCTTCCGCTTTGCCCTGCATACCCTAGTGTTGGGGTGAAAACTCAGCCCCTCTGCTTCCCTCTCCTAAGGACTTGTTCTTAGACATCCCTTTCCCCTACACTCATTTCAAAAGCCCTTCCAGGAATTCCCAAGCCTGTACCTGGCTCTCATCCCCTCTCTGGCTCAGAGCCCTCAACTTATCTTGCAGAGAGCTGGGCATGTCAATCCACCTTCCAAAAGCAGGTCCTTTTGGCTGGCTCAGAGGTTCCTGCAGTCACTGGGTTATTCACTTCATCACCTTCAAGAAAGGAAACCAAAAGCAATGCACGACTTTAGCTGCACATGGGCCAGCAACATGCAGCAACCTCTGAGCCAGCCAAAGAGCCCTGCTTTTGGAAGGTGGATTTACAAGCCCAGTTCTCTGGGTTTTTGCAGTTCTCTGGGTTTGTAAATCGATGACTTGTAAAGTCGATGGCTGTGACCCAGAGAGGGCATGAGAGCCAGGTACAGGATTCAGAATTGCCAGAAGGGCTTTTGAAATGAGCGTAGGGGAAAGGGATATCTAAGAACAAGTCCCTTAGGATGGGTAAGTCTAAAGGCATAGGTTTGCCCCACCATTAGGGTGTTCAGGGCAGAGGGGAGAATCTGTAAGATTCTTGTGCATCCGTCTTTGCAGTTCTGACAGATACTTCTTGTCAGAGGTCATTCTTTGAGTGTCTTTTTTTCTTTCTTTTGAGGTGGGATGTGAGCGGTGAGGTGGACTATCAGCACTGGAGGGCAGAGGAGCAAGGTTAGCATTTTCCTGCCAGTCAGAATCCCATGTTACTTCTGGTGGTTTGTATTTTTGTGAATCTAAGCTCATTCCTTGTAATTTGTTTTTTTTGCCGGTGGCACACAACCTTCCAACTATGGACAGAATGGGAAGGAGGTCCTTGCAGTAAGAGGTCAGTGTAAAGGAACCTCAGATGGAAAATTTGGTCAGAATGTTGCACTCTGAGGGGATCCGTCAGTATGTGCCTTTGCCTCTGTGATTTTTTTTGCAGCAGCCCTCTGTATTCCCAGAGGAGCAGAGCCACAAAATGTCACAGTGCAGTCCCTCCCATGTGCCATGGGACTCTTTGTGATGTCATGGCCTATCCTCTCCATTCCATAATGGTCCCTGACAACCAAAGACACAATGACCTAAACACCCGCATGGCAGCCCCACCTGTGTGCCATGAGCCCCTTAGTGATGTCACAGCCTACCCTCTCCATTCCTGGCAAACAAAGACCCAGCACCTCATAGCCCACAGAGCAGCTCAACCCATTTAACTTGCACCGCTTTGTGTTGTCATAGTCTATCCTCTCCAGTCCGGAAAACTCCTGGCAACGAAAGAACCAATGTCCCACGTTGTCAGAATGCAGCCCCACCTGCCTGCCATGGGCTTTGTTGTGATTTCACAGTCTATCCTGTCCAGTTTGGAAAGACCCCTGGAATACAAAGAACACACATTCCACTGCCCCACATTGCAGTGTTACCTCTGTGCTATGGGCCCCTTTGTGGTATCACAGCCTATCCTCTCCATTCCGGAATGGTCCCTGGCAACCAAAGAATCAACACCCCACAGTGTCACAGTGCAGACCCATGCATGTGCCATGGGCCTGTTTGTGATGTCACAGCCTACCCTCTGAATTCCAAAATGGCCCCTGAAAACCAAAGAACACCTCACACCCCACAGGGCAGCCCAGCCATGTGCTTTGGGGCCCCTTTGTGATGTCTCGTCCTATCCTCTCCATTCCAGAATGGCAACCAAAAACAAATACACCACAATGTGACAGTTCAGCCCTATCCATGTATAATGGGCCCCTTTGTGATGTCACTGACTATCCTCTTCATTCTGGAATGGCCCCTGAAAACCAAAGAACACAAGCCCCACTCCCCCAGAGTGCAGGCCCACCTGCGTGCCACGGACCCCTTTGTTATATTACAGCCTATTCTCTCCACTCCTGAATGGCCATTGGCAACCAAAGAACCAACACCTCACATCCAACCATGTTCCATGGGCCCCTTTGTGATGTCACGGCCTGTCCTCTCTATTCAGTTATTGACACTGGCAACCAAAGAGCCAATGCCCCAAACCCACAGAGTGCAGCCCTACCAGTGTTCCCTTGTCCCCTTTGTGATGTCTCGTCCTATCCTCTCCATTCCAGAATGGCCCCTGGCAACCAAAAACAAATACACCACAATGTGACAGTTCAGCCCTATCCATGTGTAATGGACCCCTTTGTGATGTCACAGCCTATCCTCTGAATTCCAGAATGGCCCCTAGCAACCAAAGAATCAACACCTCAAGCCCCACACAGCAGCACAACCCCTTGTGATGTCATGGTCTATATTCTCCATTCCGGAAAACCCCCTGGATACCAAAGAACCAATGCCCCACATTGTCAGAATGCAGTCCCGCCCCCAAGCCATGGGCCCCTTTGTGATTTCACAGCCTATTCCCTCCATTTCGGGAATGATGTGGGAAAACCAAAGAACAAATGCCCAACATCCCCTGAAGTGCAGCCCCACCCATGTGCCATTGGCCCCCTTTGTGATATCACGACCTATCTTCTCCATTCTGGAATGGTCCCTGGCCACCAAAGAACTAATGCAACACACCCTCAGAATGCAGCCCCACATGTCTGCCGTGGGACTCTGCGATGTCATGGCCTACCCTCTCCATTCCAGAATGGCCACTGGAAACCAAAGAACACACGCCCCACAGTGTCCCAGTGCAGCCCCACCCGTGAGCCATCGACCCCTTTCAGATATCATGACCTATCCTCTCTATTCTGCGATGCTCCCTGGCCACCAAAGAACCAATGCCTCACTACCCCAGGATGCCATCCCACCTATCTTCCATATCCCAAGGGAATGGTAGCCAAAGATTCTGGGGAGACATCTGCTTTGTCCTGTTTGATAGATCCTGATTTACTATTGTGTGGGTGGGATGGAACACCTGTCATTGCAAATGTCATGCCCAGGGATGTTCTTGGTCTCAGTAGATTTCAAAGTCCAGATTTGTCTGACTCTCATGGTCTCAGAACAAGGAGATATCTTGCCATGTTACCTTTCCTGCAGATATTGGAGTTGTTGAAGTGCCCCAGAAGGACCGGGGCCTGTGAATACGAAGCTGCTCCTATCTGTCTGTAGAAGCCTCATCCCCTTGTTCTTCCTGCTCAGATGGCCTGGAGCAGACTCCCACTCTGATGTCCCCTGGCGTTCTCCTTCTCTTTAATCCCAACTCTTGAGCTCTCCCTTGGCTCCTCACCCATCCCCAAGGGAGCTCCATGGACTCCAGCTGCTCTCTCACAGAACGGCGACTTTCCAGCCCCGTCTTCCCAGGTTGCCTTCCTAAAACCCTCTGTGGCTCCACTGTAACATTCCAGTCAGAAAAGCCACTGCATCACATCTCCCTGATCCCAGTGAGATCACAGCCCTGAAGCCACACCCAGGTCTCTACCCCAGAGGAACAGGCAAACTCGGCTCGTGCTCCGGGCTCGTGGTGTCTGCAAATGAAAGGGAGGGCTCTGCAGGCACAGAGGCCGCAGTGTGGGATGGGGCAGGGCCCCTGCTCTCCACAGCCCCTCCTTGTGGGAAAGGCCCTGCCAGCCACAGGCCTGTAGCAGGACCAGTCCCAGCTGCTCTGCAAGGCATGGGCCAGGCAGCTCTTGAACTGCCGTGCAGGGCTCAGCCCACAGCAGACTCTTCCAACCTCTTCCCAGAGGGGCTGCTCCTGCAGTGCCCAAACAATGCTGGGGCAGCTGGGATGTGCTGCACACACTGCCTTTAATCCTAACCCTAAGCCCTAGCCCAAACACTAATCATAACCCTAAGCCTAAGCCTAAGCCTAAGCCTAACCCTAAACCCTGAAGCCGAATTTATGCCCCAAAAAGCACAGAGAGACTGCTTTAGAGACGAAGATTTGTTTCTTTAAAGCAGGAGGTATTTTAATGCAACGCGTTGGAGAGTCCCCAGGTCGCCCTGGACAAAGAACTCTGTTGTGTACAATCAGCATAGCTTTTTATACAGTTTTGAGCATAAAATTACATCATAAACATGCATATTCATTAAATTGCAACATCTACTTGTAATATTCATATATAGGCGGAGTCTTCAATTTGGGGAGGTTTAGAGGTGGGAGTTCCTGCAGCCTTCATCATGGGCAGTGGTCGTTTGTTGGTCTTCTTCGTTGTAAACTTTTGAACTTTCCTCAAATCTTTCCCTAATTTGGATAGTTGGCAAGTGTGGTAGGGTCAGGTTGATTTTTGGCTCGTCCTAAGATTTGCTGATGTTGCTATCTCTTTGTTTTATGCTTTAAATGTTCTATCTTGTCAACATGCTCTGTTCCTCAGACAATTTATTACTTCTGTGGTTTACTAATGCTAGGGTTTTGGAACTACTTCCACAATTTTGCGTTTGAGGCAACTTCTTGTTTTTCAAAGACTGCCTCAAAGACTGCCTCAACTGAGTGGCTTCAACCCTAACCCTAACCTCAACCCTAACCCTCAACCCTAACCCTAATCCTAACCCTAAACCCTACATCCTAACCATAGCCCTAACCCAAACACTAATCCTAACACTAACCCCTAACCCTAAAGCCTAAACCTAACCCTAAACTCTAACCCTAAATCCCAACCCGAACTCTTACTAACCGTAACCATAATGCTAACCCTAACAATAGCCCTAACCATAACACTAACCATAACCCTAAACCCTAACCCTAAACTCTAACCCTAACCTAACCCTAATCCTAAAGCCTATCCCTAACCCGAACCCTAACTCTAAACCTAACCCTAAACCCAAGCCCTAACCATAACCGTAATGGCCCCTTAACCCTAAATCCTAACGCTAATTGGTTGTTCTAATTTGTGATTGTAACCTGCTGTTCTCATGGTAACTGTTAATTAGGGTTTTCAGGTGCTTTGTGATTGTTTTGGGAAGGGCTTGGATCTGGGGAGGGTATTTTGGTATGGGCTGGGGTAGAGTTAGGGTGTGGTCTGGTCAGGTTTTGTCATTTGGGAGGGTTTGGGAGGTTTTTGGGTTGGGTGGGGATTTTTTTTGGGGGAGGAGGGTTATTTTGGTGTCCTGGGTATTGTTTGGATTGTGATTTGGGTGCTTTTTTACATAATTTTTTTATTTTTTTAACAAAATATTTTTGCTGCAATACTGTAGTTGTCCACAAGAAGGCAGCATTTCAAATAATTTTTCCTTTGTGACTGTGGGTTTTGGGTTGGTGGGTGCTGCAGGTGTTCCTTTTTTTTTGGTGCAGTTCTTGCCCATGGTCGGTAGGTGGCAGTGTTCAAAGTCAATTTTTCACGCAATTCCCTTATTTGCTCACCAGGTGGCAGTGCTGTCTTGTCGGTTTCCAGTATTTGTGGTGTGCATCTGTGGGAAGAAAGTGGTTAATTGGTTAGTGAAAAAAACTCATTAATTAATTGGTGGGGGGAAAGAATTACTTAAATAGTGGAAGAGAACCTTATTAGTTAATTAGTAGGAAAAAAAGAATTAGTTTATTAGTGTGAAAAAATTAGTTAATTGATGGGGAAAAATTCATTTGTGGTGAAAAAATTAATTAGTTGATTAGTTAAAAAATTAATTGGTTAATTAGATAAAAAGTTAGTTAATTATTTTAAAATTTGATTAGTTAAGTCATCAATTAGGTAAAAAAGTTAATTGGCTAATTATTTTAAAACACTAATTAATTAATTAGGTAAACAAATTTATTGGTTAATCATTTTAAAACGTTAATTAGTTAATTATGTAAAAAATGATTATTTAATTATTTTAAATGGTGAATTTTTAAAGTAATTAGGTTAATTACGTACAAAAATCATTGGTAAATTAGTTAAAGAAATTAATTAGTTTAGGTAAAAATTTTGTTAATTAGTTTAAAAATTTAATTGCTTAATTAGTCAGAAAAATAATTTGTTAAATAGGTAAAAATTAATTAGTTAATTAGTTTAAGGAAGTAATTAATTAGTAGTTAGTTGCTCGTTAATTAGGGGATGACATTTTCATTGTGTCATCTGTGTTTATGTGTACATATGGGGTTTGTTACGGTGTGGTGGCAAAATTAGTTAATTAAGCAAATTACTTAATTAGCAATTAATTAGTACCTAATTGCCCATTAAGTAGTGCTCCAGATGGGAGTAAGGTGTGGGTCATCTGTAATGCTTCAGTTACTTTCACCTGGAGCACTAATTAGGTCCAATTCAGTATATATATATATTAAAAGAATTTAAATAAGAAGTATTGTGCAGCAGTAGGGGATGGCTTGCTCCTGGGAAGTAAATATTGATTTCTGTCGGAGTTGGTTAGAAAAGGCAACCAGCCAGCTCAGTGTGGGGTCGACAAAGCTGAATCCAAACTTTATTAAAATGGAGGATTTTTATAGGGATTGGGGAGGAAGGTTCAGGAATTTGGGAGGAGCATGCTAATCCTCCAACTAGGATAGGGTATGGGAGAATACATAAACATAGGGAACATATACGTATGTATGAAGGGGCTACACAGCAACAAGGAAAACAGTGATTGGTCGAGCTGCTGTGGCTCCACGAACAATGACAATGTCCAATGACAGCTGACACCGGCTCTTGAGCACGATATCCATGGCAACCACTTGCAACATGATGACAGTTCAAGCTGCAGCTCCGCGGTAACATCACGCCTTAAGATCCCTTATGACACAGGCTGTTCAACCACCATAATTATGCTCTCCATAATCACAAAAACCACCTCCCACAGATTTCTTTTTTTAATTTTTATATTACAACACAAGCCACAACACACAAGCCACAAGACAGTAAAAGTCCACAGATGCAATACGTTGTATTCCAATGGTTAACACAATTACAGAACAATATACAGCAATACAAATAAACCATGCATAAAGGCAAGACAATAGAAAATTAAAACTGCTTTCTACAAACATGATTGAATTACTTTTCAATTTGACACCAGATGCAAACCGGAAGACAAAACCCACACACATATAGTGTTGCACTCATTCGCCCATACACCCCCTTGAGC
>NW_020956278.1:161561-164048 GCF_003031625.1 Empidonax traillii | reverse complement strand
ATGGTTAACACAATTACAGAACAATATACAGCAATACAAATAAACCATGCATAAAGGCAAGACAATAGAAAATTAAAACTGCTTTCTACAAACATGATTGAATTACTTTTCAATTTGACACCAGATGCAAACCGGAAGACAAAACCCACACACATATAGTGTTGCACTCATTCGCCCATACACCCCCTTACACATAAACCCACTCTCACTCACACCTCAACTGCTCCATTATCCACCAGCAACTATCAGGACACACTCACAGCACTGCCTCAGGAACATGGTTCCTGGGAATCCTCAAAAATCAAAAAAACATCCTGCCTGACAAAACCCCAGTCCTGGTACATCCTGTGCATGAACCTTGGTGATGAACATTGCCTCGCAGACCAACTGGGACTACGGAAAAAAAAACAGCGGGGGAGGAAAAAAAAATCCCTCCGCTGAGTTTTTTTTATTCTAAATATAATATATAAAATTGTGTAAAAGGACCTGAAAGAGAAAAAAACTAACACAAGGTTAGAACCATTGCCAACTACACACAAACCCACTTCATCCTCGCTCACACCTCAACTGCTCCACTACCTACAAGGCAACAAGGGGCCATTGCTACAAATCCACAGCCCT
The DNA here is from genome assembly GCF_003031625.1 of Empidonax traillii. Lineage (NCBI taxonomy): Eukaryota > Metazoa > Chordata > Aves > Passeriformes > Tyrannidae > Empidonax > Empidonax traillii. The sequence goes on along the minus strand of NW_020956278.1, from coordinate 163,427 downwards.
CCTCAGGAACATGGTTCCCCTGGAGCCTCAAAAAAAAAAAAACAAAACCAGAGAAATCACCATACGTGACAAAACAAGCACACCCCTCACAGCCAAGCACACCCTTCGTGGCCAAGCACACCCCTCATGTCCAAGCACACCCCTCACAGCATTACAAGACAATACCAATCACAGAACATACAAAGCAAAACAAAGAAAGATACAAAGCTATACAATTCCTAACTGACACACAGCAATACAACACTACAACATTCACATACAGAGCAATACAACTGCAAGTATAGAAGCATACTAGACAGAACATTACATGCCAATTCAAATGACACAACATAAAAAGCACTACAAATGAAGGCACAAAGGCACAATTCCTAACTGGCATGCAGCAATGCAACACTATGACATTCAGATACAGAGCGATACAACTACAAATACACAAGTATACAATAAGGAGCGGTACAAGGCAATACAAATGACAACATAAAAAGCAGCCAGACTTTTCCTATTCTACATGGAAACCACAATAACTATGCAACATTAGATAAACATATTCAATGCTATACACATATAGTCCGTAACTCATTCAGCAGGGAGTCCCTGCAGCTCTCAGAAGATTCCGTTGATGACAATGCTTCGTCCAATCTCACTCTGGTCGCCGTACATTTTGGGAAAACCGATGCCATCTTTGGCCCTGGGAATCCAAATCTCCTTTAAGGGCTGTAAGATGAAAGGGAAGGGACTCTGAAGTGTGTCTTCTGTGACCTGGGACTTACCCCTGAACTGAGCCTATATATTTTGTAGGCCCAAAGAACCATGAAAAATGGCTGTACTATAGACACTGTTTGCTATTCTACCTAGCTGTGACTCTATACCTCCAAGGAGGGCAGCTCTGAGCCAAACCCACACAGAGATGCACGTCGTGCCAAATATGAGCAAACGGGATGCAAAGACATAAGATGACTCTCAGTGATGATAATTCCTATGCCCAATGTGCCATCGGGCTATGTGGCTTGTGGAATGGTGATTGTCGGTCGAGGGCGCTAACACAGCATAATGATCGCCACGAGAAAGTACTGCCGACACAGGGAAGGACGCATGAGAACTTCTGCAAATCTTCTGGCCTCGTTAATAATGGAAGAATGCCAGAATAAGTATGATGTTCGAAATACAGAGGCCACAGTTGCCAAGATGGTCTGGAACAATACTGCTCGGATAAGATGACCAATGAAATGCGAGGAGAACATGCACTCGCTATGCATGAAAAGAAGCACGCGGGGGATGTGGTACTGATTGGTACGGATGTTTTGGACCTGGGTGCTTCCATCTGAACCCCGTGATATGCTCCTTGGATAAGAAGAGCCATGATGACATCAAGATACAAAAAAGGCCTACAACATCAAGGACAGACAGCACAAACTATGGAACAGACACAAATAGAAATGGCCTCGTACTTTCCCTTCCTGAACCTGATATTCTCTGTGCAAGATGGCCTATAGATCAACAATGTCAAAGCAAAAAGGCTCTACCGCAGACCCGGTTCAGAATGCAACGTAATTGCATATTACAAGATGTTACTGCCAAAACTGGTAAGAACACTTGAAAAGCCTGTGATGTATATGCATGCAAGGAATGACTACTGGGCAATTGAGCCAGATCACTAGAGATGACATTGTGAAAGACGACCGACCAAAAAATGCCTGAGATCCTGGATGTCCTTACTCAGTGCCTGAAGAGGTGCAAAAGTAGAAGGTATGACAATGAGAGGGAACGACTGATACCGTGGGAACTTCACCAGAGTGCAAAGAGGCATCTCCGGACAAAAAGCCCTGTGATGACATGGAGATGCAAGAAAGTCCCATGCCCCGCCAA
>NW_020956278.1:158514-160633 GCF_003031625.1 Empidonax traillii | reverse complement strand
GCCTGCCTGTTGTATAGATCTGACAGACCTAAACCTTAACTTCTCACCCACCTCACTTCTCTTATACTGGGCAGCCACATCTTCTAAGCATATCACCTAAAATGCAAAAAGAACGAGGGATGCTTAGAGCTGCAACGAAACTTTGATACCCAAACAAGAACTACTTCTGTGCATCTATCATTGCTCACCTTGGCCATTTCACATTGACTGCAAATGTCCAGCTTCATTTCCTAAAAATGAAGACAATGAACAGTAATGTAACCACCAGTCACAGGTCCTCTGCTAAGCCAGAGGATGACTTATCTTTATAGGGCAGTTGGCTCACCTGATGTGTTGAACTTCCTCAGGGATTGTTTCCACCTGCATCTGAAATACAATTATTACAAAAGCCACCAGAATGTTCCAGGAGAACAGAATGGCTCTGGACATCTTGTGTCAAGTGAGGAAAATGACCTAAACTCCAACTGCAGCCTACGTTGCTACAAATTGACAGCAACTGAACTGCGAGGCCTCCATATGCAACTCACTTCCTGACTGCTGATGACACCATGGACTGCTCAGTCTGAAATGACTCCTCGACCGTCACCTAGACCAGCTCAATTTATTAACATGTTAATGCTAAACCCTTACTGCTATTCCACCTAACTTCTGGTCTGTGCATCACAGCAGAGCAGCTCCAGGACAAATGCATAGACATCCATTACATACAAAATGACAAAAAATGTGATGCTATTGTGAGAGAAAACTCGAGAACAGTGAATGCAAGAACAGGGATGCACTTGTGTAAGGTGACGTAAAAGACTGTGATGGTGAGCTAACAAGGCTCAAAGGAGCCTGGTTGCAATCTGCATAACAGTGCTGAATTGGCCTAAGACTTCTCTCCCCACAGAGTGCACAGGAGCAATGAAAGGTGCTGTTCTAACAATATGCCCTTCTGGCCCCAACACTGTGCACTCTGCCTAGGCCTCTGCATACCTCCAACCCCTTGGACAATTGAAGCAGGAAATACAGTGGGCCAGTCTGATGGCCACTCAGTGTCCTTTATGATAGAGATGTCCACGCCTATGTCCACTAAACTCTCAAATCTGCCCCTGTCTATAAAACAAGTTGTTGTGGTTTTGACCCTGGCCGGATTTCAAATACTCACCAAAAGCACTGAAATCACCCTCCCTCTGCCACTGGCAGAGGAGAGGATAAAAAAAGCAGCTGAGGAATTCCTTAGTAGAGATAAGAACTGGGAAACTTGCTTACTAACTAATTTTCACAGGCAAAAGAGTCTCAAAGGGGATAGAACTTAAATTTATTTCTTACAGGATAAGACTTAAAGAGTGAGAAATAAAACTCAACACCTTCCCCCCCCATCCCTGCTTTTTTCCAAGTTCTCTCTCCTCCCCCTAGCAAGCGGTGTGGCAGGGAAGAGGGTTTGTAATCAGTTTGAGTCCACTCCTCGGACAGCAGTTCTTGTGAGTCTGATGTCCTGTGGGTTACTCCTCCATCGGGTGTGTGTGTGTTGGGTGTGTCTTTGCACCCCAATGGTCTTCTATGGACTGCAAGGGGATAATCTGCATCACTATAGTCATAAAGGGGCTCTGAGGGGTTCCAGGCCGCTCCAGACACACCCCCAGATGGTCTTTTACAGGTGTTGTGGTGAATCTGTGTACATCCTTTGTTTCTTGTGTTTTACAGGTGGTCTGCCACCTTCTAACAGACAGTCCCATAAGTCAGGGACCCTATGCACTCCATAAGCAGCAAGACCTTTCTGTCCTGGCACATTTTGTGAGGGAGGAATCTTGGTCCATATTCAGTTTTGGGAGTTGGACTGGCAATTTCAGCACAGGGCTCTGAAAAGCCCTTCCCCTCAGGAAAGAAAGCCCTTACCCTTGGCCTCTCATGTACAACTGGTGGACCACTCTTAGCACTTGTCATAGGTTTTCTTGTGTCAAAGAAAAAATGCCCCTGCTTTGAGTTTTTTCTCTTTACCTTTGGGAACGAAAAGTTTTGAGCAAGGGAGGGGGGAAGGGATGGACTGAGCAAAGCCACATACACAGAAGGGGCTGGTTGAGGCTGCACATTCCAGACTAATTGCTTTGGAAATCTGTGGAGGACATGGGTTTGTTTT
>NW_020956278.1:138604-158340 GCF_003031625.1 Empidonax traillii | reverse complement strand
ACACATTTCTTGTGTCAAAGAAAAAATGCCCCTGCTTTGAGTTTTTTCTCTTTACCTTTGGGAACGAAAAGTTTTGAGCAAGGGAGGGGGGAAGGGATGGACTGAGCAAAGCCACATACACAGAAGGGGCTGGTTGAGGCTGCACATTCCAGACTAATTGCTTTGGAAATCTGTGGAGGACATGGGTTTGTTTTTCTCTGGGAGGGTACAGGACTTTTGTGTGGACTCAGTGAGGGCTGTGTAAAGACAAAGAGCTCCAGGGTTCATTTTGGTTTTGACCAAGTCATTTAACTGCCTTTGGCCCTGGCTCGCCTCCATTCCCTCACGCCCTGTTCTGCCCAAGAAGAAAGAGCTTTCTATCCTGACACCCTCTTCCTGGCAGGAATCTTCGTCCATATTCAGTTTTGGGAGTTGGAGTAGCAATATAAGTGCAGGCTTTCAAAAAGTGAACAACAGCCCTTTCCTCCAGGAACGAAACCCTGTAACCTTTGGGTGTTAGGGGCAGTTGGTGGGCCATCCTGGGCGCTCCATGGGCAGCAAGAGCTTTCTGTGTTGGCACCTTCTGTCTGGGAGGAATCTTTATCCATATTGAATTTTAGGAGTTGGACTGGCAAATTCAAGCCCAGGGCTCCTAAAAGTGAACAACACCCCTTTCCCCCATAAAAGAAAGCCTGTAACCTTTGGGTGATAGGTGCACTTTGTGGACCACCCTGGGCACTCCATGGGCAGAAAGCCCTTTCTGTCCTCGCACCTTTGGTCTGGGAGGAATCTTTGTATTGAATGCTGGGAGTCAGACAGCCAGTTTCAGCACAGGGCACCTGAAAGTGAACAACAGCTCTTAACCCAGGAAAGAAAGCCCGTAACCACTGGGTGATAGGACCAATGGGTGGGACACCCTGGGCACTCCATGGAGAGTGAGAACTTTCTCTTGTGGCACTTCTCCTCTGGGAGAAATCTTAATCTGTATTGAATTTTGGGAGTCGGACTGGCACTTTCAGCGCAGGCCTCCAAAAAGCGAATGACAGACCTTTCCCCCAGGAAAGAAAGTCTGGGTTTCAGGGTTTCAGGTGCACTTGGTGGGCCACCCTAGGGACTCCATGTGCAGGGAGAGCTTTCTGTTGGGGCACCTTTGGTCTGGGAGGAATCTCCATCTGTATGGAATTTTGGGAGTCAGACTTCCACTTTCAGCGCAAGGTTCCTGTAAGCAAAAAAAGCACTTTTCTCCCTCATTAAACTGAGACACAGACCTTTCCTCAGGAAAGAAAGCCTGTAACCTTTGACTTTCAGGTGCAGTTGGTGGGCCTGGGATCTACATGGGCAGCAAGAGTTTTCTGTCTTGACACCTTCTGTCTGGGAGAAATCTGTCTATATTTAAATTTGGGAGTTGAACTGGCAATTTCAGCACCCCGAAAGCTCATGACAGCCCTTTTCCCCAGGAAAGAAAGCCTGTAATCTTTGGATGTTAGGTGCAGTTTGTGGACCAACCTGGGCACAACATGGCCAGCAAGAGCTTTCTGTGCAGGCATCTTTTGTCTGGGAGGAAACTTCTTCTTCCATATTGAATTTTGGGAGTCGTACAGTCAATTTCATTGCAGAGCTCCTAAAAGCAAACGACAGCCCTTTCCCCCACGAAAGACAGACTGTATCCTTTGGGTTTCAGGTGCAATTGGTGGGCCACCCTGGGCACTCCATTGCCAGCAAGAGCTTCCTGTCCTGCCCCCTTTTGTCTGGGAGGCATCTCAGTCAGTATTCAGTTTGGGGAGTCAGACTGGCAATTTCAGAGCAGGGCTTTGAAAATGAACCACAGCCCTTTCCCCCAGGAAAGAAAGCCTGTAATTTTTGGCTCTTAGGTGCAGTTGGTGGGCCACCCTGGGTACTCTATAGGGAGCTAGATCCTTCTGTCCTGGCACCTTCTGTCTGGAAGGAATCTTCGTCCATATTCAGTTTTGAGTGTCATACACGCAATTTCATTGCAGGGCTCCTAAAAGCAAACAACGGCCCTTTCCCCCAGGAAAGCAAGCCTGTAACCTTTGGGTTGTGGGTGTATTGTGTCTGGCTGAGCTGGAGTTTATTTCCCCACAGTAGTTCTCACAGTGTTGTGCTTTGCATTGGTAGCTAGAAGGGTGTTGATCAGCACTGTAACGTTCCTTCCTCAGTTGATGGAAAGATCCTACGAGGGGACACAGCCAGGTCAGCTGACCCAAAGTGACCAAAGGGATATTCCATACCATCTGACATCAGCTTAGGTATAAAAGCTGAGGCAAGGATCAAGAAGGCAGGTGTACATTGTCTCCAATGGCCGCCTGCTGAGAAACCATCCCGCGTACTGAAGCCCTGCTTCCCAGAAGTGGCCAACCATCGCTGCTCACGGGAAGTAGAGAATAAATGGTGTTATCTTGCACTTCGCTCTTTGTGCACAAGCTTCCACTTTACTTTTTGCTTTAAATCAACTGCCTTATCCCAACCCACAAGTTGTTTTTTCCGCCCTACTCTCTCCCCTGTCTGGCTGACAAGGGAAGTGATAGGGTGGCTGGGTGGGCACCTGGCATCCAACCAAGGTCAGCTTACCACAACTCCTTAAATTTTGTAACTTTGAAACCCTTACCCACACTGTCAAGGAGGAGCTTGAGATGTTAAAACTCACAAAATCCTTGTTTCAGTGGAGTGTTTATGGAAGAGCTATTCCCAACACTACAGGTCTTAACAGTATCAAGCTGTTGAGTTTTATTTCTTTGAATAAAGCCATTATATGTGAAAACTGCAGCAGACAGGGGCTAACACTCAAGAGCTGGCTGGGCTGCCCCCTCCAAAAGAAATACCTACTCATGGTAGATTTACTGAATTATGGTTTAATTTCAGCTTGTCTGTACAACGTTGTACAAAACGTAACCAAAAAGGAACATTTCAGCTGCACGGAAGGGTTTGGTTGTCTGAGGATGCAGGGAATTGGAGTCTTCAATGTATTCTCTCCTGTCTTCTGGATGCTGTCACAGAAGTACCTTTGGTGCTCAGGCTGTGATACCTTCCTACACTCACCAGAACATTTTGCTTTCCAGTCTCCTCCTCTCAGTGGTGGAATTCCCCTGCCATGGCAGGAAATCTCTGCTGGTACCTCTTATTTCTGATCAGACATGAAAGGTTTTTAACGTCTTTTTGTGTCAGGCAGAACCGTTCCAGCAGTGCCACAAGACAGGGGCAGTGAGGATGCAAAGGTGACACTGGTGAGGCAGTTCAGGACTGACACAGCCTTTCTTACAGCACTTGCTGTAGGGCTGCTCTGCTCACACTGATACAACTGGTGGCAGATTTACAGTCCTTCCCAGCAGGGCATTTTCACTGAGTGCCACTTATTCCATGCCAGGCTGGTCTGAGAATTCATCTCTTACCCAGATTAAAATGAGCAGGCAGACATTCCTTTTAACTTAGAGGTTAAGGAAAATAACTTACTTAGCTGCTACTGGTAGTGCAATACATGCAGAACTGTTTCTCCCAGGATTAGGAAACCTGCTGAGAATCCAGTGGAATCCAAAGGGATTGTTTTGGCTTAGAAAACCACATGGGAAAGGCCAACCTCAGAGATCTCTGGTGGCCAGAAATATCCCTGTTGCAACCTGACAGCAGGTGAGGGGTGTGGTGGGATGGTCTCTCCTGCCTGTGCTCTCCATGGAAAGTTTCATTTTGGCCAACTACTTTTCCTCTCATCTTCTGTGTTCGCAAAGCTTCTAATGTGTGTTTTAAAGGTCTAGTGGAAAGCCGTGATCATTACAAAAATACAATTTTCTTCAAGCATTTTCCCCCTGATTTTGACTAAAATGCAGCATCGTGTTCAAAATGCAATTACTGCATGTGAAAAATGAACCCCTCAGGCTAAAATGAACATCTGAAAATAAATGCACAGGTTTAGTATGGACCTGTCCTCACTAAAACCTTCTCATTCACAGAACAGTGCAGGGATGTTGTCAGGAGGGTCAAGTTACAGGGTGGAGTCTGAAAATAAGAGAAAGAGAGTTGGCTCAGTATTGTAATGCAGGAGATGATAAATAGTCTGAAAGGCCCCCTGGAAAGGGGGAGCTGAAAATTTACAGGGCCAAAAAGACCAGTGTCTGCAAAAGGATGACAGGGATGGTCCTTATGGGTCCCTTCCAACTGAGAATATTCTGTGAAATCTGGGATTTTAACTGACCCATTTCTCCACTACTGTAATCCCATTGCAGTGTTTTGCATTAAAAGGAAAATATTTGACTCAAAGTAAAGGATATTTCACTGAGTACAAGCACCAGCAATATTTAGGCATAAGTTTATCCATCCTTAGTCAATCCCACTTCTTCTCCATTCACATCAGGATCTCAGTGGCCCTCACCACATCCCTCTCTTTCCTCCCTTCCCATTGGCCACCAAACCTTCACTGTTCCCTTGCTGCTCCACCTCAACTTGCACATCTGCAGGATCTTTATTCTGCAGCTCCTGCACTGGAGATAAACCCAAGTGAGATATTATCTTATCCAATGAAAATGGGATTTTCTTTCCAAAAAATTTTATCAGAGTCAAACTAAACCTCTGTCTCATGTAGAAACCGAGTGGTTTTTTTCACATCTGTCTTTTGATTTCTAGTTCTGTTCCATATTTGATCACTAAAAAAAGATAATCAGAAGTGAAATAAAGTACGAGACTGCACTTGTCAGCAGGTAGAACTGCATGAGACCATTTCTGAGGCCCTTGGCAGCAATTACACACCGTGGCATCCCCCAGGGAAGGAAGAGCACTGCAGATTTTACCTTTGATGGCGAGGAAGGCTCTGCTGGAGACACAGCCCACTTCATTGGAGGCTTCCACCCTATATTCTCCTGCATCCTGTTTGGTGACCCCCATGATAACCAGAGAACAGACTCCAAAGTCGTTTGTGCAGAAATAGTTTGGATCATTGGAGAGGTCTCTACTGTCTTTGTACCAGGTGATTTTTGGGGGTGGGTGGCCCCCAACTGCACAGCTCATGTGACACTCACTCCCTGTCACCACCACGTGGGGCTTCAGCGGGACAAGGAATCTCGGGTGCTGGTTTTGATTGACTCCTCTGTATTTCTGGGGTATGACTCGGATTTCAGCTGTAAAAAACAAACAGCAAAACACAAACAGACCCTCAGATCCAGCTCCCAGCAGTGAAGTTTGCAGGGCTGGTTTTCAGTCAGACACTTGGCTGTGAAGAGTGAAATTCTGCACTGTAATTCCCAGAGATCCTGTGCACCCACGGATTGTAACCTGTGCAACTTCTCACATTACCCTGGATTTAACTTTGGAGCCAGAAACTTTGGTTTCTGCAAAACTTAATAGATTTTTCCAGGAATTCATTTTGTGGCAAATTGCACAATATAAGGGCTGGGAATGAAGGAACTCTCTGCACGATGTCCCTGCGGAAAGGACAAAACTGGAATATCTCTAGGCATTCTTGTTCTGGGCAACTAAACATTCCTAGGAGGAGAGAACTACTTCAGTATGGGGTGTTAGAAACAATAAAAGAAACAAAGCATAACAACACACACAGAGAAATAGCTGAAAAAACTGGTTTACCCTTTGTTTTTCGAATCCTCCAAGGCTGCATAGTTTCAGATGGAACACTGGCTCCCAGGCTGTTCTTTGCCACCACTCTAAAGTAATAATCTCTGCCTGGGATCACACTGGTGAACGTGAACTTGTTGTTATAGAGCAGGTCCCCCACCACATGCCACACACCCTTCTCAGATTCCCGTTTTAGGACGGTGTAGTAGAGGTTCTTTTCCCACTTCTCGGATGTTGATGGTTCCCAGGTCACCGTCACTGTGTTGGGTACATTCTCTTCCAACCTAAGTGGTCCAGGAGGCTGCGGGATGTCTGTGAGTTGAGGGCAAATAATGTCACAGGTGTAGAGACAGTGGCACAGTACAGAACCCTAAAAACTTGGAGTGTATCCCATGGGGGCTCAGTAAAGATCCTGATCATTGTAAGGGGCAAATTTGATTCCTTCTCCAGCCACACAAACACTTTTGCTACGAACTGAGCTGCTGTTGCAGAACATCTGCAGCTGTTCCAGCTGGGACTCAGTGTCCTACAGCCTGTGCTGACTCCCCTCAGGCTCTTCCAGAGAGCATGAACTGCTCCTGGGGTTTGCAGTGTCTGTTTGTGGGACCTGGACTGGCCCTTTTCAGCAGAGTCACTCTGGAAGTACAGCTTTAATTAGTGGATTGCTCTGTCCTGCAGAAAAGTGATATCATGAAGTGCCCAGATTGAATCCCATGGAAAACTGTACCCTGTTCTCCCTGTGCCTGAATGGCCAAACTGCATCACAGCTCACCCTGCCAAACTCAGCTTGTTGCCTGCTGCCTATTAGTAAATCACAGAATCACAGACTGGTTTGGGTTGAAGGGACTTTAAAGCTTCTCTCATAGGCAGGGACACCTTCCACTAGACCAGGTTGCTCCAACCTGGCCCTGAACACTTCCAGGGATGGGGCAGCCACAGCTGCTCTGGGCAACCCCTGCCAAGGTCTCACCACCCCTACAGGGAAGAATTTCTTCCCAATATCCCATCTAATTCTGCTCTCTGTCAATGTGAAGCCATTCCCCCTTGTCCTGTCCCTCCATCCCTTGTCCCAAGTCCCTCTCCAGCTCTCCTGGAGCCCCTTTAGCCACTGGAAGGGGCTCCAAGGTCTCCCTGGAGCTTTCTCTTCTCCAGGTGAACACCCCCAGCTCTCCTAGCCTGGCTCCAGAGCAGAGAGGCTCCAGCCCTTGGAACATCTCTGTGGTCTCCTCAGGACTCACTCCAGCAGGTCTAGAGGGGCCCCCCAGAGCTGGAGGCAGCTCTGCAGGTGGGGTCTCACCTGAGGGGGGCAGAGGGACAGAATCCCCTCCCTCAGCTGCACGCACTGTGAGATCAGCCCAGGGCAGGTTTCTGGGCTGGGTCATGTCCAGCCTCTCCCCCACCAACACCCAAAGTCCTTCCCCTCAGGGCTGCTCTCAATCCCTTCATCCCACACAGCCTGGATTGACACTGGGAGTGGCTGGTACACACGGATGGCAGTGAGTTACCTGTAATTTGGACCTGGAAGCTGAAAGTCTGTCTCTTGCCCAGCCCGTTCTGCAGCTCCACGCTGTAGGTGCCGCTGTCGCCGAGCTCAGCTGCCCCGATCAGCAGCTGAGTGGTTCCGTCCTCCGTTTTTATGGCAGCCCGGTTGGGAAGAGGGAGCCCATCCTTTAACCAGATCACCACCGGCTCTGGAGATCCCTGGAAAGAACAACATGAGTCACAGACCTCTTGTTTCACCTCCAGATTGTGTCCTGACATCTGTAGTTTCATTATTTCTCGTCCCAAATATGTGCCTGAACGACACAGTGAAGTCATATCTAGAAATATGGAGCCAAGATGGATCTAAGAGCCCTAATGTGCTCTGAACTTTCTTTGTAACTGTTTTCTTTCTCAGTGTCTTTAAGGATGTTTTTGCAGTAAAGTGTTCAAAACTATGGCAAAGTATTCTGGATCAAGAACAGATGCCATCAGGATTTAATACTTTCTACTTTTTAAAAAAGATCTATTGGGTTGGGAAAGAAAAAGCATCCTCAAGGTCTTTACTTCCCTTGTGCCATCTTTGGTCTCAGTTCTCCCAGAGATCAGGAGAAAGGTCAGCAAATATCACACTTGGTCTTCATCCACCTCCTCTTGATATCCCAGACTTTAGAGAATCACAGGATTGTTAAGGTTGGAAAAGACCTCTGAGATCATCAAATCCAGCCTGTGACTGATCCCAGCCCAGAGCACGGAGTGCCACGTCCAGAGATGGGGACTCACCTCTGGGGGCAGCTGCTTCCAATGCCTGATCACCCTTTCTGTGAATAAAAACCTTTCTTGATCCAAGCTGATTCCAAAGCCCCCCGGATTTCTGTCAGTGCCTGCCTGTTTCTCAAGCCATAGAGCTTAAATTCTGCTGCTTAGTGAGACAAACACAGTCAGCAAGGTGTTACTAGAAAAGCAACCCCAGGCCCTTTTGAGGGAGTCAGAGGGAAATTTTTAAATTTTTATTGTCTTTTTATTTATACAATATATATATTGTTTAATTCATATTTATATTTTATAAGATTATTTTTATATAATTTTATATACTAAAAATGCATATAATTTATTCTATTGTATAAATATAGTATCTAATATAAACAGTAAATATAAATATATATTATAAAAATTAATGATTTTTTTAAGTCTGCCAGAGCAGTGGCAGATGATGCTAATGTTGATAAGGTTGGATGGACAGCTTTGTTAGCAGAGGTATAACCTCGTAATACACTGATGCCATCAAGTGACAGCTGAATTCTGCTGTTTTCCTCACCCAGAAAGTACACACAGCACAGGCAGCCAAAGGATTTGCCCAGTGTCTTGTAAACTAAAGAGCACAGCAAGAAAACAGTGGCTCAGTTTTCATGTCTACTACTGACTTACAGCATAGAAACAGGCAGGAAATTCTACAAACCCATGGAATACGTACCTCAAAGGGAATATTCACCCGGATAGTGTTTCCTGCTTTTATAACCAGGAGGTTTTTCACTGTGTCATCGATCAGTAATCTGGGAGGAACTGGAAAACACAGGGATTACACTGAATAGTTGTACATTGGTGACAGTCCCAGGTGCTGGATACCCCAGTGCCTTCCCCACAGCAGAGCTGAGGTTGGTGAGGAACTCAAATGGAAAAATAAGCTCCCTGATTCACCCCCAGACTTTACACCTTTCAAATTCCATGACTATTTATTTATCACTGTGAGCAAAGAAGGGGAAATGACATAAAAATACATTCACAACAATCTCTGTACTCATAGATGTCTCAATCACAGAGAAATTGGCTCTTTGGCACACTTCACCCCATCACAGGGAGGATCTTTTGTGTTTAAATGGTGTCTGGAGAAAAGGAAATTCCAATGGACACTTACAAAATACACTTGCAATACAGAGTACAGAAATCCCACAGGAAACCAGCCAGAGTTTATTTCAAATAATATTCTTTTAGTATTCAAAATATATTTATTTTTTAACCAATATAATATACTATGTATTTAGTATTTTTTTAAAAATGCCAAATACAGTAGTGGTAAATTGTATTTAGTGTTTCCACTACAAAACTGAAAAACCCGCTTCCCAGATGGACTTATTTTAGGTACTGATTGATTACAAAAGGAATCTCCAGGCATAGCTCAAAAGTAGACAACTTCCCTTAGGCCCCAAATTAAGGAAGATGAATCCCTTACGGAATTATCTCTTACTTCTGTAATTCTGCAACATTCCCAAGTAGCAGTTAAAAAAAGCAAGAGCTACCGATTGTAAATCAAGCTGGAAAAGTGGAAATGGTAGAAAATTTCAAACTAGACAATTAAAAAGTAAAATAAAGTATCCAAAAACCAACCTAAAAATTGGGATTTAAGAGAATGAAATAAAATGCTTATTCCACAAAACTGTATGAAAATAGACTGAAAACTATATTTTCCCCTGTGATGGTTTTGGTCTAGACCTTCCTGATGACCAGTTTGTAACCAAGGAAGTGGCCAAGTACCCAGTATTCCATACGATTTTTACATAAACCAGAGTATAAATAAGTCAGAGATTAGAGACCTCGCTCTCTTCTCTTCCGGCGAGGTTTGGGAACAGTGGGTCCCTGCGTTGGTCTCGCTTATCTAAGGCTGAGGCCTGCAGAGTCCACTGTCCTACCACGTGGGGGTTTGGAGAGTGCTGGCCGTGACTGCCGATCCTGCTGTTCTAAGGGACGTGGTGAGATCTGTTTTGTTAATTATTAGTATAGTTCTTGAGTTTGATCTAGTATACCTGTTCAGTGTCCCTTTTGTTCCCTTTTGTCCCTTTTTTTCCCTTTCCCTATCCCTTCGGGGAGTGGATCCCCTTTTACTGTGTATATAGCATCTTAACTGTATATAACTGTAATTTACGTAAATATAGATATATTTTTATATAAGCAGCTTGACTTTGGGTTCTTTAATTCTTAAATTCTTATAGTTTTTTTTCTTTACCCTAAGGGAAGAAGGGAGGGGGGAAGGGGGCTGCTGTCATAACTTTCGGGCATTTGGCAGGGAGCCAGGTCCAAACCATCACATCCCCTGAAAGAGGTGGGTAGGGATAAGGGATGTGACGTTTCTGTCTGGTGACTGTGGTAGGGTTCTGCACAGGGTGCAAAATATAAATGCAAAGAGAAAATAGAGTTTTGGGGGTCCTTTTATCCTGATGAGTCTCTAATATGAGCTGAACACTGTGCACTGCACATCTAATATCAGTTAAATATTCAGAATTTTCTGGTGATGTGACCAGATAACACCAGAGTGCAGAGGAGCTGTGTAGTACTCATCATTCTTCTGTTAGTCTGGGACATGAAAGAAGCTCATCCCAGTGTCCCACAGCCCTTGCTGCTCCTGTTGCCTCTGAAAGGAGCCACGGACTTACCCACAGGGGCAGCAGCCTCCATGAAGGCCTCGAGCTCTGTGGCCTCTCCTGGGCCGCTGTCGTTGAGGGCCCTCACACGCAGGAAATATTTCTCCTTGGGCTGGAGGCCCTTGACTGTGCCCGTGGTGGCCTCTGCAGGAAGGGTGAGGCATCTGGTCCAGCTGGAGCTGTGGGAAGGCCTCACCTCCACCTCGTAACCTTTCACTTCGTTCCCATCTTTGACCTCAGGTCTGTTCCACGTCAGGGTGATGCTGGTGCTGTCACAGCTGCTCACCTTGAGCTCCTGCACTTGACCTGGGGATTCTGAAAAAAGAAATTTTGTTTAAAGTACTTTTTCTAGGATTTCTGTTCCATCTTTTCAGTCACTTCCTGAGATTCCCCAGCATTCTTGGAGAGCACTTGATATCCACCCCGCTGTCTTGCCCATGCCTTGTCCCAGTTCTTCAAAGGTGGATCTTTGCTCCTGCCAGACGCGCAGTACAACCCACAACACCCCCAATACGGTCTGCAGCCCATCCCAAGTCCTTCTCCACACTACACATAACCCCACACAGGGAGTCTGCCACACCTTCCCTTGGACATCCCACAGGAAATGCTTCCAGTCCTTCCTCAAGCTGATTCTCAATCATGAAACATTCCCCAGTTATTTGATCTTTGTCTTCACACACTTTTACAGAACATTTAAGAATATCTGCTCTCCACCAACACCCCCAGTCTACATTCAGCTACCCCAAAACCAGAAGAACAGAGCACTTACTCGTGGGATCCCGGGCAAAGACGGGCTGTGAGGGGTCACTGGCATCTCCTGTGCCAGCAGCATTGACAGCTGCCACCCGAAATTCATACTGCAGACCCTTCTTGAGGTTGGTCACCTTCAGCTTCTTGTCTGCAGGAAGGAAAGGAGTGTGTTGTCTCAGGTGAGCTGTTCCCCAGCAGGAGAGGGAAGACAACAATGCTGTACCTTACTCCAGGTAGAATTATGTACTGAATAATTCTCAGGAGCTATAAATGCTATCATTGATTCCCCTGCCCTTTCCTATCCAAGTGCATGTGTACTTCTGGGATGTGTTCATTTTATTCCCTTCAAAATCAAACAGCACTTGAATCGCAGAATCACAGAATCATTTAGGGTGGAAAAGACCTCTGAGATGACTGAGTCCCCCCTGTGCCCGATCCTCACCTTGTCACTAAGCCCAGAGCACTGAGTGCCACATCCAGTCATTCCTTGGACATTTTCAGGGATGGGGACTCCAGCACCCCTCTGGGCAGCCCCATCCAAGGTCTGACTACCCTTTCCAGGAAGAAATTCCTTCCAATGTCCAACCTGACCCTCCCCTGGCACAGTTTGAGGTTTCCTCTTATCCTGTCCCTTGTTCCCTGGGAGCAGAGACTGACACCCCCCACCACCACCCTCCCGCCCTGGTTTTTCCCTCCTCAGGGACTTGCAGAGAGCCAGAAGGTCCCCCCTGAGCCTCCTTTTCTCCAGGGTGAGCCCCCTCCAGCTCCCTGAGCAGCTCCAGACCCTTCCCCAGCTCTGTTCTTTTCCCTGGGTATGCTCCAGCCCCTCAATGTCTTTCTTGAATTAAGTGGTGCAGAACCAGGCACAGCACTCAGGGTGCAGCCTCGGCAGTGCTGTTGAGAGTTCATAAGTTAGAGATACAGGATTCATCCTTCTTTTCCTCAGGGGATGATCCTAAACCCTTCTATACCAGAGAACTCCTGATTTACCCCTAATAGAAGATGCTGCTATAGTCAAAGCACACTCTGGAGCTCATACACATCACTTGGGTTTCTTTATATCCCTTGCATTTATAAAGTCCTGTCTGTAGGACTAAGGACAGTAGTTCTGCATGTGAAGTAAAGGCTTTAGTTCCAGAAAATGGAGACATCGGAGGAGCTACGTCCCAGGATGCAGCATGAACTTCTCTGTGCTCTTCTCCAGGTGCCTCCACACAACCTAGAAAAGACCACAATCCTGCCCCCAGGCTTAGCTGTATATAAACCAAGAGCTGGTTTTGCTGTGGCACAGCCATGAAACCTTAGCTGGGAGAAAAATGGAGTTGTGAGAAAATGTACACACCGGAGTTGAGAAAAATAGAAGGTAAAACTTCAGACAGGCTAAAATGGCTGTGATGGGGCCAGTCAGCAGCTCAGGAATTCCAGAGGAAAAACACCAATGTGAAAAGGTGTAAGATCCTAAGCCATTCCTGAACCCAGAGGAACTTTTTGCCTTGTCAAGTCTTCCAGACTGTTCCAGGATTCGGGATACCCACCTTTTACAGGCCCATTGGTGACTGGCAGCCAGGTCATGGTGCCCTTCTTGCGTTTCTGAACTATATATCCCACAATTTGGGAAGCGCCAGTTTTACGAGGTGCTTTCCAGGATATTGTGATGGTGTCCCTGCTGGCACTGATGATCTCAGGGGGATCTGGGGCACCAGGGGAAGCTAGAAAGAGATTAGGGTTCCATTATTGGCAGGTGTACTTTCATTGCAAGATAAAATAGCATTCTGTGTCATTTCTTCTTCAGTTTCCCCAAGGTATTCACATGGATGTGCTTTGAAAACCTGGACCCAGCATGGACCTTGTTCCTGAGTTTTGATTTCACAAAAGACCTTCTGTCATCAGGACTGACAATTCCACTGTCAGCCAACAGAGCTAGGTGTGTCCTTCTTATATAGTAGGAACAGTCAGCATCATTCTTGCTTTTAATGACAAAAACTGGTACAAGTATGGATTTTCTAACACTCTGCTAAAGCTTTCAAAATACATAATCAATGTAGAAAGAACCAGAATATAGCATTGCTCTCTCTAGTACTGCATTTGTGCTCATGGCTAAACTGTTCTAGTACTTGAACTCACTGAAGGACAAAAAACACATTCAGTTGTTTGGAAATCAGGGGAATTGGAGTGGTCATGCTGAAAAATGCTGCACCTACAGAGACACTGCTTTGCCCATGAAGTTGAGAAAAGGCCTCACATGTTCCCTTTCTAGCCACACTGGGAAAATTTTCCTTTGATCTGGATGCATTTTGCATTTGCCCTCTGGAATTGGTTTCCAATTCAGAATGAAGCATTGCCAAGAAGGCAGCTCCACCTCAGCATCACCGGAGCCTACAACAAACTGCTGGTCTTGCTGTGCAGCCTCCACAGATTTGTGTGAAGGCTTCACAGGGACCATTCAAGTTTAGTTCTGTAGCAACATCAAAAATGCAGTGAGTTTTCTTTGATGTCAGCTTTGATAATAGATTTCCCAACCTGAATTATGAACTATAAAAAGTTCTCCTTACCTTTACCAATGGCCTTCACTTCACCCGACTCCAGCGCATCACTCGTTCCCTCCACATTCACGGCTCTCACCCTGAAGTAGTAGCTTGTATCTTCTTCCACTTTGTTAGTAGTGAAGGTGGTGCAGCTCCTGGGGGTTTCTCCCAAAGTCTCCCAGTTGTTCTTGCCCACCTGCAGCCTCTCCACGATGTACCTTTGCACTGGTTTGCCCCCGTCGTCCTTTGGGGGCTGCCACTGGATGGTGATGTCATTTGCAGAGCTCTCAACAATTTTGATGGGTCCTGCTGGTGGTTGTGGCTTGTCTGGAAAGATGGACAGAGAGATGATGAATTGGGTCCAGACCCAGATGTGCTCCTGGGTTTGGAGCAGCTCACAAGCTGGGAGACTGTCCCTGATGGAACAGTCTGCACAGATGCAGAATGAGGGCTGGGCACTGAAATTGCCTCTTCCAAATTTCCACTCTTCTAACTTTGATAGAAAGGGGCAGCCAGGCCCTTGCTCTCTCTGGGCCAACTGTTCCCATAAGTACTGTGCCAAGTCAGCTTGATGATACAGGAAGAACATAATTTCTGATCTCCCAAAAGGGCCCAGACATTTATGGTAGGGCCGAATTTGGCCTTGATACCCCATTTCAGATTTGCATGTTGAGCATAGTTCCATCTCCCACAGTCTCCCAATGTTCAAAACTCAGCTGATGAGGCTGTGAAAAACCAAACTAGACTTGTGCCGCCTTGTACTAAAGGGCAAGAAGCATGTCAGGAATCTTTCCTTGTACCCTGACTTAGTGGAAAAATATAGTGTTGTTCCTCTTGGAATACCCTGTAGCTCCAAATAAGATTGTCACCAGCGTCAATGGGTTCCCTGCCTAAGCTCAACAGTGGATTTATGGGGCTCTTACCTATGACCATGAGCTTTAAGTTGATCTCCAGGACTCCACTGTCATTCTTCAGCCTGACCTTGTAATCCCCACGGTCCTTCCTCTCACAGCTGGGGATGGACAGCGTGGTGTGAGTGTCTGTTTTATCCACACGGATCCTGGTGTCATCTGCCAGCTCCATCTTGTCCTTGAGCCACGTGGCCCTGATGGGCAGACGGCCCTCAAAGGGGATCCTGAGCTTCACTGGCTGCCCAGCCTTGGCCACCGTGGGAACACTGGTCAAGTTTTTGAGGAGAACTTTGTCAACCTGTGGAGGGTCTAATCAGCCAATACAAAGTCATTAAAAACCACAGGGGGCAAAGCTTGGAGGGAAAGGCTCCCCTCAGGATGCTGCCAGTAACTCTTAGAATGTCATAACACTTGGACCCTCGCTCGTTTCATGCTCAGGGTTTTACAAACTTGTACTTTGCTACAGGATAGTTATCACAAGGTTTTGTGGTATTACACTGTCCTTCCACTGGAGAAGGTTTCTCATTAGCAACACACTGAACACAAAGAATGAAGAACCTGCTCTGATAAAGTGTTATGTGCACCCCAAAATACTTGAGTTACCAATAGAAACTATGTGGGAAGGCTCCCTAGTTAAATTTGTGAATGCAAAATGCACCAACCTGTACAAAGCCCATCTCTCAGTTATCTTGGAATTCTTTATAATAAAGTTATCCATAACCAACTACTGGTCTCTGATAAAATATATGATATTTAAAGCCCATCAAGGTTCACGTGCTGCATTGGTGGTTTGAATAGACTCACCTTCAACAAAAATTGAAGCTTCAGTTTTCACATCTCCACCTTCAAACCTGTACTTCCCAGCATGAATATCTTCGGCTTTGTTAATAATTAGTTTGTGGACTAGACCTTTCTTTTCAAACACGACTCCTTGCATGCTTGTCAACTACAAGGTAAAGGACAGAGACCCATTCTTTGAGAAGAAAAGGGGAAAAAAGCAATCCAAACTGAAACTGAGATAAGCATTATCATCATACTCCCCACGAAGACCTTGGTTTTTTTCAAAGATCAATTAAAATAAATGTTAGTTCAACCTCCAAGCTCTCTCTTTCTGTTCTTAATGACAAAACTTTTGATCAATGCTTGAGTATGAAACCTCAGAAGTCCTACAATATCATCTGGATCCCATAGCTGAAATTACTTTTCAGTGTTCTTTAGGAACATAGCATATGTTCCAAAGAATATAGAATATATCTATAGGACATAGATGTGTGGTGGTGGTGGTGGTGATGGGTTCAAGGTTCGAATTGATGATTTTAGAGGTCTTTTCCAACCTAATCAACCCTATAATTCTGTATGATGTCTGTGCTTGACCTTCAGCACTAATTTGAACAAGGACTCTTCATGTTATCCCTGCCTGAAAGATCCTTTGAAGATTTTTCCCTTGGTTTTGGCATTTCTCTCTCATTCATCCGGGAAAAGAAGAAGAGTTGCATTGTAAGGAAGTGACCACATCATCTCCATCCCTGACATAGAATGGAAAACACAAAGCTGCCTTTTGTCAGCAAGAATGGGAATGCCTTGTAGCGGGAAGGGGGAGAAATCTTTCTGGGTTTCTATCAAGAAAGAGATGTCCCACCCCTATAAGTGTTGGACGGGACTTGGAGCAACCTTGTCTATTGGAAGGTGTCCCTGCCCCTGGCAGAGGGATGGGAACAAGATGGTCTTTGAAGTCCCCTCCAACCCAAACCATTCTGGGATTCTGTGAGTCTTTGAATCCTTCCAGGGCCACAGTCAGGCTGCAGCAGATGGCAAGGGACACCTTGACATGATACTTAGGAAGTAAAGCCAGAGAGCAGAGCACTTCTAACCAAAGAAAGCAATGAGTGGAAAGATACCCACCTTTAGCCCATCTTTAAACCAGGTTCCTGTCACATCATCTTTGCTGACAGTGCAGGACAGCTCAGCTGGTTCCCCCTTCACCACCCGGACTGTCGCCAGTTGCTTGTTGAGGTAACACCGTGGTACTGAACAGTCACAGGGGAAAATGGTGAGAACATGAAAGTGGATGTGCATATAAAGAAAAAAGAGAGTTTTTTAAAATCTATATCCTGTGGTCATGACAGGCCTTTGTGCCCCCACACTGTGACCACCTGGGTACACTCAGAAGGGATGTGCCAGCTTGGCCTGTACATGATACAATCCTACCAACAACCCATGGGCAACTGATTCATCATAAATGATATTATTCAGCTATGGATTTGCTGGTTTATGTCTATGCTAATTGTCTTGGCTTCCTCTACAGCCAGTGGGGAAAAACAGGCTGTTCCAGGGTGTGGATATACTGCTTCATCATCCTCTTCCTCTGCACTGACCAGACAGAGGGCTGCCTGACCACATTCCCCCAAATAGCCCCAGGAATACTGTTCTCCACCCCTGTATTCCTCTTTCCTTTCCCAAGTTCTTTTCCATTAACAACCTTATCCCCTCTCTAATAAAACAGCCCTTTAACTCCAATTTGATTTTAGTTCCTTATTTATATTTTGTTTGCCTTGATAATTCCTAACTTGTCAGCAATCCCATTAGGTTATACATTTGAAATTCCTCATTTCTACAATTTTTACATCATCATCTTGCTAGAGGAGCCACAGGTCTTACTCAAACAATTGCAAACACTCCCTTTTTACTATATCAGCACCTTATTATTTATGATGTTACAAGAGAAAAGAGATCTTTACATTATATAATCCAGTATAAGCAGGCACTTTACATTAGGCCCAATTAAATAGAATCAAATAGAAGCAAAGAATTGTTCCCAGAAATTGGAAAACCACAGTTCTTTGCACTAGATGTTAGAAAAAATATTTTTAAATTAGCAACAAGTTTTAAATTACAACAATATCAAAGAAACACAGTGATATGCCTTAAAATTTTACGGGAATCAGTCGGTTCCACATGGATGTAAAACGTATGTGAATGAACAGATGAGATCTGATTTAGATCATTTAAGCAAAGATCATTTAAATATTGAAGACAATTTGATCAGAGCAAGTTGTGTAAGATAAACAGCAAATCATGGGAGAATTAGGAAGGGATCACAACCAGATTTCTACACAGAAGTCTATTTTTCTGACTAAAAATAAAATTCCATTCTTTGCAGGATCAAGAATGTAAGAATCCAAATGCAAAGTCATCAATGAACCACTGAACCACCAACCTTTGAGATCATCCAGGCAAGACCGTCTTTTTTGGGTCGTACTTTCCGTATTGTTCGGGAGATCCTTTGCTTTAATTTCCAAGTCAGGTTCCTCATTCCTCTGGCTTATTGGAGGAAGTCCACCAAAAAGACCTGACATCTGGCCTTGACTCGGTGGACCTTGAAAAAAGCTGTCTGAACTACTCCCATCAGCAGGTCTGTTATGGGATTTACTCCCTGCCCCTCCGAAGGCAGAACTTTTGCCATAAAGGGAGCCCAACTCTCCTAAATCTCTACCCTCACCCCTGACATCTCCTTGACCTGACAGTGACTCTCTGTCATCAGCTGAACCTTGGTTCCTTAATCCTCTGACATCACTGGCGATGCCCTTTCCATATTGACCACCTGGTCCACCACCATCTCCCACACCTCCTTTACCAAGGAATGAATTCCTTTCATTGCCTCCCAACCTCCCAACAGCACCTGCACCAGCCCAGGCTCCAGCTGATCCCATGTCCTTGCCACAGGGAGTCCCAGCGCCCCACACTGCGGAGCCACCGACACCCCCACCTTCCATGGAAAAACCCTCTCCTCCTGCTCCACCTGGATATCCCGGAGCTCTGCACAGCCCACTGTCCCAGCCACGCTGAGATCCCATTGCTCCCTCACCTCCAAATGGAAAATGAGCAGCTCCTGCCACAGCCCCAGCTGGGAGATCCTCCATTCCATAGGGAGAGCCAACTCCTGCACCAGTTGTACCACCAACACCAGCCCCAGCTGGGACACCATCCTTGCCATAGGGAGACACAAATCCTCCTGCGCCAGCTGCACCACCAGCACCAGCTCCAGCTGGAACACCATCCTTCCCGTAGGGAGACACAACTCCTCCTGCGCCAGCTGCACCACCAGCACCAGCTCCAGCTGGAACACCATCCTTGCCATAGGGAGACACAACTCCTCCTGCACCACCACCAACACCACCTGCTCCAGCTGGAAGACCATCCTTTCCATAGGGAGACCCAACTCCTCCTCCACCACCAGCAACATCAACACCACCTGCTCCAGCTGGAAGACCATCCTTTCCATAGGGAGAACCAACTCCTCCTCCACCACCAGCAACACCAACACCACCTGCTCCATCTGCGAGATTATCTTTCCCATAGGGAGAACCAACTGACCCTGCACCAGCACCACCAGCACCAGCCCCAGTTGGAAGACCATCCTTTCCATAGAGAGACCCAAATGGCCCTACACAAGCACCACCAACACCAGCACCACCAACACCTGCTCCAACTGGAAGACCATCCTTTCCATAGGGAGCTGCAACTCCCCCTGTACCAGCACCACCAGCCCCATCAACACCAGCTCCAGCTGGGAGACCATCTTTTCCATAGGGAACCCCAACTCCCCCTGGACCAGCAGCAACAGCTGCTCCAACTAGAAGACCATCCTTTCCATAGTGAGACCCAAATCCCCCTGCACCAGCACCACCAGGACCAACACCAGCCCCAGCAGGGACCCCATCCTTTCCATATGGAGATCCAAATCCCCCTGCACCAGCAGCACTGGCTCCAGCTGGGAAACCATCAATTCCATATGGAGATCCAACACCTCCCAAACCACCATCTGGAGCTTCACCAATGCTTGGTCCAGCAGGGAGACCATCCTTTCCAAAAGGAGCCCCAACTCCCCCTGCACCAGCTCCACCACCAGCACCAAAACCTGCTCCCACTGGGAGACCATCCTTTCCATAGGGAGCCCCAACTCCCCCTGCACCAGCACCTGCTCCAGCTGAAAAACCATCCATTCCATAAGGAGATCCAGCACCTCCAAAACCACCACCTGCAACTCCACCAGTGCCTGGACCAGCAGGGAGGCCATCTTTTCCGTATGGATACCCATATCC
>NW_020956278.1:132902-137202 GCF_003031625.1 Empidonax traillii | reverse complement strand
CCAGCTGGGAGACCATCCTTTCCATAGGGAGCCCCAAATCCCCCTGCACCAGCACCACCAACCCCTGCTCCAGCTGGGAGACCATCCTTTCCATAGGGAGCCCCAAATCCCCCTGCACCAGCACCACCAACCCCTGCTCCAGCTGGGAGGCCATCCTTTCCATAGGGAGATCCAAATGCCCCTGCACCTGAACCACCAACACCATCAGCACCTGCTCCCACTGGCCGACCATCTGGACCATAGAAAGCCTCCATTTCTCCTATGGAACTGCCACCTGCATGAGGTAGAGCCCCATCTCCACCTGAAAGCCCACCTGGACCATACAGTGAGCCAGACCTTCCCCCCTGACCTAACTGAGCACTGGCATGAGGTGTCAGGCTGTCCTTGTCATAAGGAGCCCCTATTTGTCCCTCTCTGTTTATCCCTGCTCTGTTCATATCACCCACAACTGGATCACCATCCTTGCCATGGTGGAACCCCATTCTGCCTGCCATCTCAGCATTCGCAGCGCTCCTCCATGCTCCAGCCCCTGGACCAGTCCTGCTGAACAAATCCCCCACACCATCTCCCACTCTGGCCGAATCAGGACCAAGTCCATCTGGCACAGAACTTCCATCAGTGGCACCAAATCTCCCAACACCCCCAAAGCCAGCTCTGTAGTTGGGGTCACCTAAATTCCCATCTTTGTCATGCTGAGAACCCAAACCTTCTCCATCAGCCATGTCAATGTTACCAACGCCCAGCACACCCTCGCCTCTGCCAGCCACAGAATTCCGTTCCCCTGCTCCTCCTGCTCCATCACCAGGACCTTCTCTGCCTGTCACAAAGTCCTTGGCATGCACAGGCCTTAATCCACTTTTGCCTCCTAAGCCTTTTAATCCAAAGATACTGCCATCATTTGTCACTGAGTCTCCATCTAGATCTGCTCCAGAAAACTGTCCAGGCCCCATCCCTCCATTTATGTGGGTTTTGCGGAGCCCCTCTTTTCCCAAAAATATATGGCTTCTATCATCAGTATCCATGGAGTGGCCTTGGCTGCTGCCTTGGCCTCTGTCTTGGCTGCTGCCTTGACCCTTCCTGTACCAGCCAGTTTTTTCCACGCCAGTGTCCATGGGATGACCTTCATCACCAGCACGTTCTTGGCGTTCTTGGCGTCGAAGTTTCCTCGCCCTTTCATTGTCTGCCATTGTTTCCTTCAGCCACTCTGATTTCTCTCTTTCAATTTTTTCAATTCCTTCTTCATCCTGTCTCTTCTTCCCTTTGGCATCTGTGTTGAAGTTGCATTGTTTGATTGGAGCAGATAGAATTTACAGAAAAAGAGAGGGAAACAAATAACATGTAGTCAATAGGTCACATACTGCATTAGTGGCCAAAGAAAATGTGTAAGCAATTTTATAAATTAATTTTAGGATACAGACACATAATACATTGGAATAAATTTAAATTCATTTCAAATCCTGATTTTTTTCAGTGTCACATTCAGACAATAAAAAGTTAATTAGAGACAATTATTTTTACTTAAAACACAACTTTTTTTGGTGGAAACACAGTTGTTATAACAAACAAACAAGATAAAACTGACAGAAAAACAAATTTCCAGCATGACAGGTCTGATTTAGAGGGGCTTAGATTGTATCTGGAACTCACTAGTTCCTTTTGCCTTCTCCTTCCAGCCCTGGAGGAGTTACAGAATATTCCATGCACAGAAGAGCCATCAGTTCTCACCCTTGAACTGGGATCTCACTGCTATGGAGACACTTTGCACATCTGGCATCCAGCTGTTTTAGGGATGCTGAGGACTAAAGATTCCAGATCTGTGAACAACTTTGTATTAATTCCAGATTCAGGCTGTTGTGAGAGCAGGTCACTCACTGCTTTGATTTCCAGGCTGGATATCACTTAGCAGAGCATTAACAGCTCAGTGAAATCCACAGACAGTTTTGCTTTTTCAGAAACCTGCACTGTTCCAGAGAGGATCCCAAAGGAAACCAATGTCAAAGCAAACCAGAACAACCACCTTTCAGAAGCAAAGAAATATGAGCCAGGTAACTGTTGATGTGCTGTGTTTCCCATCTTCCCAACTTCCTCTGAGCTCCTTCTAAACTGCCAGTTTGGACAGAAAAATAGTATCTAGCAAGATCATACTGATGATGGTATAGAATTCAGAGTATAGAAATGATAGTATAGAAAGCTCCCTGACCCCCTGCCTGCTATACTGTGGTCCCACTGACAGCTTCCTCAAAAATACATGGTGAGATATGGAGCAGTTTTTGATAACTGAGAACGTTGTAGATGTACAGCAATAAGCCAACAGGATTTGCCAGGATTAATTAAAAAGAGAAAAATTGGTCTCATTTGAAGAGGAAAGAGGGTCTAAGCAGACCTTCATTTTCCCAAATAGAATTTAGAATCACAGAATCACAGAATGGTTTGGATTGGAAGGGACCTTAAAGCTCATCCAGTCCCACCCCCTGCCATGGGCAGGGACACCTTCAACCTGGCCTTGGACACATCCAGGGATGGGGCAGCCACAGCTGCTCTGGGCAGTCTGTGCCAGGGCCTCCCCATTCTCAAAGGGAAGAATTTCTTTCCAATATTGCATCTAACTCTGCCCTCTGTCACAATGAAGCCATTCCCCCTTGTCCTGTCTCTCCATCCCTTGTCCCTTGTCCCTCTCCAGCTCTCTTGGAGCCCCTTTAGGCCCTGGAAGGGTCTCTAAAGTCACCTCAGAGCCTAAACATCCCCAACTGTATCATCCATGATTTAGGAACTAGAGGCTCAGCAATTAATTTCTCAGCATGGAAACATCTCCCTGGACAATCAGGCAGTGAGAGGAATGTTACTGTGTTAACACCCTCCATCCACACCCCAGGACTCACACTCCACGAGGAGCCAGGCGCTGGAGGAGCCGTGCCCCGCGTCCAGCGTGTACATGCCATTGTCAGAGGGCACCACGTTCTTGACAATGAGCTGGTGGGTGAGGCCATCAGGTGTCACAGAGATCTGGTGCTTCTGGCTGGCCTCCAGGGTGTG
Source organism: Empidonax traillii (assembly GCF_003031625.1). Lineage (NCBI taxonomy): Eukaryota > Metazoa > Chordata > Aves > Passeriformes > Tyrannidae > Empidonax > Empidonax traillii. The sequence goes on along the minus strand of NW_020956278.1, from coordinate 134,169 downwards.
GGTCTTGTGCAGCCACACGGCATTGTGGCAGGGTGTGCGCAGGACACAGCAGAACACGGCATCGCCCTCCTCGGGACAGCGCACATCTCTGAGCGGCTGCTGGAACCTGGCAGGGATGGCTGCAATGGGAAAATCAGAGCTGTGGAAAGGCAACAGCTAGTTCTGTCCTCCCAGAAAAGCTTGTTGCAGCTGAGGGAAGAAAGAACAGACAGTTGTGATGCCCGTGAGCAACGGTTTAATGGGAAAAAGGAAACACGGAGGTGTGATCCTGTGACCAGTTCTGGAGGATGGACCAGCAGAAAAGTAGATGTTTGTGTTATTTTCTTCTAAGACGTTTATCCCACACATCACTGATGTGCTGACAGTTTGGAGTCATCAATGTATTCCTGCAGCACAACACTCGTATTGAGTTATATCATTATTATTCTGAGCTTACAGAAGAAAACTGTAGCATGGGGAAGTTGAGGAACATGCTCACTGTCATCCACAAGTCAGAGCCAAACCGGTAATTGCACCTAGACTTAGTCCTTTGGACTACAAATGCAGCACCTAAATCATACTATCACCCTCCTGCTCTTTTTCACCTGTGCCATTCAGGGAGCCCTTATTTGGCAACACCAAGCCAGTCCTCTGTAGTTCTCAGGAGTTACTGCTGAGCTTTCCACTTGCTCCCAGATAAAATTTTCCAGCAAAAAAACTCCACTTTTGTTACAGTTGTACATCACATACATAGAACTCAACTTCTCACCTTCAGCATCCAGCTCAGTGGAGAAAACAGGGACGTCCTCCACCCTAACTTGGTACAAGCCTGCATCCTCTGGCTGCACATCGTTGATGATGAAGTGGTACCTTCTCCCAATTCTCCTCAGGCAGTGCTTCCTGTACTCATCCCCCGTCCCGTAGCGGAGCCGCTGGCCATCCTGGGAAGAGAAGAAGTGTTCTCACAAAGGCAGTGCTCAACTGGTGCCAGGCATTTCACAGAATCAGAATCATAGAATATGCCGGGCTGGAAGGGACGCACAAGGATCATCCTGTCCAACCCTCAGCCCTGCACAGGCCCATCCCCAAGAGTCACCCCCTGTGCCCCAGAGCATCATCCAAACCCTCCTGCAGCTCTGGCAGCCTTGGGGCTGTGCCCACTGCCCTGGGGAGCCTGTTCAGTGTCAACCACCCTCTGAGGGAAGAACCTTTCCCTGAGATCCACCCTGAGCCTGCCCTGACACAGCTCCAGCCATTCCCTGGGGGCTGTCCCTGCTCCCCCCAGAGC
>NW_020956278.1:127695-132671 GCF_003031625.1 Empidonax traillii | reverse complement strand
CTGGCAGCCTTGGGGCTGTGCCCACTGCCCTGGGGAGCCTGTTCAGTGTCAACCACCCTCTGAGGGAAGAACCTTTCCCTGAGATCCACCCTGAGCCTGCCCTGACACAGCTCCAGCCATTCCCTGGGGGCTGTCCCTGCTCCCCCCAGAGCAGAGCTCAGTCCTGCCCCTCCTCTGCCCCTGCCCAGGAAGGTGGAACTGCAGGGAGGTTTCCCCTCAGTCTCCTCTGAACACACCAAGTGCCCTCAGTGTTCTCACACAGCTTCCCCTCAAGGCTCTTCTCCATCTTCATGTCCCTCCTTTGGACACTCTCTAATGGTTTCATATCTTCCTTACATTGTTGTGACCACAATATTCCATGTGAGGCCACCCCAGAGCAGAGCACAAATCAGGGCAAATTGGTGCTACAATCACCTTGTTGATACAAATGAGTAACAACAGAGAAGTCTCCACTCTGTTACTGCTTACAGTGGTCAGGGCGCATTGCTTACGCAACATCTGTGCAGAAAGTCCTGCCCAGAACAGACCACCAGACTCTCAAACTGGGCAAAACAGCAGCTCTTTGCTGGCCCACATAAGGGTTTGAGGCTTAACTAATGCACAGTTACTGTAACTTCAAAGACAAAGTGCTTTCTTTGCTTAGATTTCAGCATCCTCCCAGCTGTAGAAGCAGGAGAGTTCACTTTCTGGAACACAGCTGGGTTACATTCTCCACATTGTGGCTCACAGACTTCATGTCATACCTTTGACTCAGAAGTCTGACCTCTTCAGTGAATCCTGATTTCCCCTGTATTAGAACCACTAACCACAGTTGGACTGAAATTTAACTTCCAGAAACACATCCACAACACTGAGCACCTGGGGGTCACATCAGAGGAACTACACATCTAAATGGGATATTTTACTTCCTTGAGATTTTCTTTCACAGAAGTGAGTTATAGTAGAATACTTTGAGAAAGGGAATAAAATTTATATGAAACTGCAGGATTTCTGTAGCCTGAAGGACTCTGTTAGGATAAGGGGTGATGGTTTTAAACCGAAGGAGGGTCAATTTAGATCAGATATAAGAAAGTAGCTTTTTACAGTGAGGGTGGTGAGGCCCTGGCACAGGTTGCCCAGAGAAGCTGTGGCTGCCCCATCCCTGGAAGTGTCCAACGCCAGGTTGGACGGGGTTAGGGACAGTGAGATGGTGGAAGGTGTCCCTGCCCATGGCAGGGATTGGACTAGTTGGCCTTTTAAAGGTCCCTTCCAACTCAAACTGCTCCATGAACTTCCTCTTACTGGAAGAGCCCTTGACAAGGATGTCAGTAACTGACTGTGTGCCCTGTACTTGGATTTACAAATCCCAGGGGATATTCACCACCAAAGACTACACACACCAACACTCCTCCCTAACCCAGCAACGACTCTGCAAGGGACAGACAATTTTATTTGCTCTCAGCCACTGCTCAGCAGATGAAGCATTTTCTGTAGAAGACTCCAGTGACTGCTTGAGTCAACTGCCCAAACTGCCCTGAGCTGCTGCTGCCCATCTCCTCTCTCCCCTCACCTTGAGTAGATACACGTTGCTGTTTTTATTTTTCAGCTCCATCTCCAGGCTGAATGTAGCGTTTCCCTCCTTGTTGACTCTGATGTGTTCAAAGTTTTTGATATTGTGAATTAACTGCAAAGGAAAATCGAAGAACCTCGTGAATTATAAAGCTGCCGTGACAGAAGTTCTTAAGCTGTTGAAATAATGTGAAATCTACTTTTTATCTGCAGATAGAGCTACCTCTAATGTTATGTGTGCAGATGTTTTTGTGAGCTTCCATGGATTCCTCCTGTATAGAAATTATATTGTACGTGCTGCCTCTTGGTCATTCACACGCTGTCCATGCAGGTTTCCACATGCCCCTGTATGGCAAGGCCAGTTTTGACTCTTGAGCATATAACTTTTCAATTTTGGGTCCAAATTCTCATCAGAGGCAACTGAACCCCCCTATGGTCAGTATCTCCTAAAATCTATGAACTAATTTTCAAAAAAGTCATCAGCGTTTTCATCTGCAGGAGTAAAGTGATAATTCTTTAAACATTGTCATAAATCACTCTCTCTCCAGTAAGATTTTCATTTTACAAAGATTTAGCCTGTTGTCAGAAGCTACTGAGGGCTCTGCAGTTTGTTAAAAATCAGTGGTTTCAGTTTATTTTACCTCATCTTGTTCATTCTCTGTGTCCTTCCTCAGCTCCTGCAGCTTCCTCAGCATCCCACGGAAGTCAGCAATTCCATATTTAATACAGATTTTCTCATAGTCTCTCTTGTCTGCGTGGAGCAACAGCTGCCACACGGCTTCTTTGTCCAGGGGTTTTGGTTTTGGTGCTACAACCCTTGGAACCAGGGAGGGAAAAAAAATCTAGATATTTTGACAGATAACAATATGTCTTGTTGTTTTCTATACTTGATTCTCTTTCATGTCTCTCCATCATTTCTGTAGTTCACTTGGCCCTGGAGGCATAGGCAGGAAAGAATGGGGCTTCTCCAGAAGAGGTTTTCTGCATCTATACCATGAATTAAATGATGACAGGGAACAACTGTCAACACTGTTACATTATCAGCAGAGTCACTGGCAGAGTTTGGAACAAAGACTGCACTGGCCAGAGATCATTCCCATCAGGCAATCTTTGGAGGTTCCCAGCTGGGAAGGGAAGGGATTGAACCATGTACACCTGGCCAGGGAGCCAGGGCTCACCCTGATCATCCAGAACCACCAGGACATGAAGATTTGTCACTTGGCCAGGAAATAACTCGTGAGGTAAACACAGGAAAGCAGAGAAACATATCTTTTCAGTCAAAATCTGCAGAGGGACATTCCTCTCTAAATGAGGTTGGTGCCTGGTGTTTATCTCAGCCTCACAGGCAGTGCCAGCTTGTCCTGGGGTGTCTCTCCATAGGGAATCTCACCACAACTTTGGAAACAAGAAGTGTTGCTTTGCAGGTCTATGAAGTTGTCCCCTGTCATCAACAAACTTCCAGAAGTGTGACAATGGCCCTCACTATGGAGACTTACCTCTTCCTCAGCATCTTCTTGGAGTCCTGGAGTGTCTTCTTCAGCTCTGTTAGAGGGTGGGGGGAAACAGCAAACATTCAGATACCCAGCACTGTAAAATACATCCCCAAAGAGAAGATAATGCAAAACAACCTCTGACAACAGCCCTTTCTGCTGTGCTCTGGTGATTTTTTTCACACTTTACAAACTGTCCTGAAACTTGTAGTCAGTTCTCACTGCCAGACTCATCCTTTGAGTGCTAATAAAGTTCAGTGCTCCCTAAAGGGCTGTCCTCCAGTAACCCACTATTTTCCATATTAACATTTCTTATCCAGCTATGTTTGACATCCCAAAATCCTTCTCTAGCACTAATTAGAACAGTTCAAAGCCATGTTTAACATCATCACTTCACCCAAAGGTAAAGAGCAAGCAGAGATGACAGAACATTAGAGATTTATTAATCTTTTTCTCACTTTAGTCTTTACAGATTTGGGATAATGTGGCAGAGTATTATTAATTATGCCTCCCCCATAATATAATATAATATTCTATAATATTATATGATATAATGATTTGATATGATATGATATAATATATATCTTTATCTTACCATCAGCAGCATGAACAGGAACATATTTTGCTTTCCTCTTAAAGCCAACTGACAGTTTATAAGAGAAAACAGAAGGAAAACAAGTCATAAGATGACCAAACAGCAGTAAGCCAATGAATCATGAATCATGAAACTTCAGTATCTGTTCCCAATATAAGGGGAAACCCCAGTTTGGATTTTTGTCTATCTGACATTGATTCCCAGGAATCTCCATCTATAAATGTGATATTCCTATTGCAATTGACTCTGTGCTTACTAGATGTTCCACACAGAGGAAGAGAATATTTCTGCCCCATGATCTTTATGGTTTAAGCAAGGAGAGGAAACATTAACATCTTGTTTTGGAGATGGGGAGCCACGGTGGAAGTGACCAACTGCAGAGAGGTGCCTTCTAAACTTAATTTACAGGACACTTCCAACATAGTCCACCTTCTGCTCAAAGAGATTCCAAGAATATCAGTTATATTTGACCCACAAAATGCCCATTTCTCTCCACTGACTACAAAGGGAAGCAGGGGACCCCTCCCAAAGGACTGATTTGTTCATCAATATAAGGAAAGGATTGAGCCCAGTCAAATCCAGAGCGGCAGGTTTTCCTCCAGTGCAGTGACCACAATTCCACTTTCTTCTCCCTTGCCTTAAAGCTCCCAGTGCCACGAAGCCACCAAAGACCTCCAGTCCTCAGTGAGGGGAATAACAGACCTTCCCAGGGAGGATACTCAGACAAAGCCTGGGGCACCCACCCCAGAGGAGCTGTTTGGAACCACGGGGCCTCTGGAGTCCACCCTGTCAGCCCTACCTTGGATGATCCTGAGGCCAACAGAGCAGGAAGCTTCTCCATATTCATTGACAGCACAGCACCGGTACAAATCACTGTCATCCATGACTAGCTTTTTGATCTTCAAAATGAGAACACAGGAATTGCTCACTCCCGGCACTGGGCTGGGGTTCAGTTCACACCTTCAGCTTCTAACAAAGCAGCTACTCAAAGGCACCTCAGAGCTCTCTTCTGTTCCCAGAAGGGCTCTTAAAAGCTTTGTTTGCTTATCTTTGTGTTATCTCAGATATGGGAAGATGTAGAATCACAGGATATGCTGAGCTGGAAAGGAGCCACAAGGATCATCCTGTCCAACCCTCAGCCCTGCACAGGCCCAGCCCCAAGAGTCACCCCCTGTGCCCCAGAGCATCATCCAAACCCTCCTGCAGCTCTGGCAGCCTTGGGGCTGTGCCCACTGCCCTGGGGAGCCTGTTCAGTGCCAACCACCCTCTGGGGGAAGAACCTTTCCCTGAGATCCACCCTGAGCCTGCCCTGACACAGCTCCAGCCATTCCCTGGGGGCTGTC
>NW_020956278.1:106928-127587 GCF_003031625.1 Empidonax traillii | reverse complement strand
GCACAGGCCCATCCCCAAGAGTCACCCCCTGTGCCCCAGAGCATCATCCAAACCCTCCTGCAGCTCTGGCAGCCTTGGGGCTGTGCCCACTGCCCTGGGGAGCCTGTTCAGTGCCAACCACCCTCTGGGGGAAGAACCTTTCCCTGAGATCCACCCTGAGCCTGCCCTGACACAGCTCCAGCCATTCCCTGGGGGCTGTCCCTGCTCCCCCCAGAGCAGAGCTCAGTCCTGCCCCTCCTCTGTCTCTCAGTCCATTGCAGATTTTTCCTCCCCATTTCTCTCTCCATGCCACAAGTCTTTCCGGAATATTTGATCTTTACCTGCAGAATGAATTCATTTGTAGCACTATTGAAGGACATTTCGTATTTGGCAGGATCGTCCATCCCTTTTCGTGCCCGTGACCATTTCACCTCTGGGGTTGGGACACCTTTGACCACAGCTCTGAAAATGGCATTTTTACCTTTGAAAAGAGGCAAGAAATGAGCTAAGATGGTCTTGAACATGAACAATCTTGAACTCTTATACCAGGCCCCTTATGTTATCAATAGATTGATCTCCAGAGTGAGCCATCAGCTGTTGTTTTGGGGCAGAAACATTCTTCAAAAATAATGATGGCTTTTATTTTGCAATCAGTAATTCAGGGTTTGCCTGTATTGAATCATAAAAGGCCTTTAAAATGTGGTGCTACCCTGCCAGATGTGGTTGCTGACATCTCTGATCATCTCTGCAGCCCTACAGCAAGTTCAGCCTTGACCTGCCTTTGGCAGCTTGTACCACTGTCTGACAACCTAAATCTATTCTCATCAAACATATAATCCCTATAAAATCCCATTGCTTCTCCGTTCTTTCAGACTACAGTGCTTTGTCTGCTGACCTGACACCACCTTGCACCCTGAACACACCAGGCTCTGCCATTTGAAGAGGCAAGGAAAGGAGGAGAGGATGGGCTTCAGCTCCTTCCTCCCTGCTCCCCTAAAACCTGGGGTTTCTGAGCACACAGAAATCTCCAACAGCTTCCCCACTGCCTACTACAAACCTCTGCTTCCAAAAGGCTTCAAAAACATAGGAAACACTGGGGAACAACAAGTCAGAGAAGTGACTCGTCATTAAGTGGAATAGAAATGGAGGTGAGTTATCCATGGATAAAGCTCAGGATGGAAATGATTATTGTCTTCCTTTTGCAATAGTTTTGGTCTCCAGGTGTCCAACACTGTTAAAAATTGTCCCCAGAAAGCCTTGCAGTATTTCCCATACCCTTCTTCAGTCACCACCAACAACTTCTTCTGTGGACTGAGGGATTCTTATCAAAAAGCATTTTCCAGCCTTTGAGATCAGAGTACTATTGTTAAAGTTTATTGTAAATTTATTGTCCCTATGTCATATTTTAGCCATTTTGGCTGCACTTTTGCTTGTCATCTGTCACAGGTCACAGCTCCACAGCTGAGGGAGTCAGCTCCCCCATGCACTGAACACAATGAGGTGGTGATGATGTAAATGAAGATACTCATGGTGACTCTGCAAAGAATTCAGTTTACAGTGACCAGTTTGAATGCCCAAACATTTTGTACAGGAACTATGAGACACCTGCTGCAAATGAAATAACTTGGAAAATTCAGACAGGTGAAAATTCAGGCAGGTAAAAATTTAAGACAGGTGAAAATTTAGTCAGGGGCCTTGGTTCATTCCTGAAACTCCAAGGTGGAGGAGGAGGAGAGGAGAGGTTCCACTAGAGGCCACTGTGCTCCTTCATTAAATCTCAATGGCTTGTGAAAATTAACAGATGAGTGAGAAACACTGAATCCACAGTTCAGTATTGGGAGGGAAGAGGAGCTACATGATCTCCTCAGGTCGTTCCACTCCAAATATATATATAGATAGTGAGAGAGAGAGAGAGATCAGTCTCTGCAAGTGCAGAGAGACCACTGGGAGGCTTTTCATTGATGTTCAGTCTTGACTCATCAGCTGCTTTCCCTGTGCAAAGATCCCTGTTGCTCCTTAAACAACACATGGAATTATCATAGAACCACAGAATGGTTGGGGATCTCAAAGCTCATCCCATTCACCCCTGCCATGGGCAGGGACACCTTCCACCAGCCCAGGTTGCTCCAAGCCCCCTCCAACCTGGCCTTGGACACTTCCAGGGATGGGGCAGCCACAGCTTCTCTGGGCAACCTGTGCCAGGGCCTGCCCACCCTCCCAGGGAAGAATTCCTTCCCAATATCCCATCTAACCCTGCCCTCTGGCAGTGGGAAGCCATTCCCTTGTCCTGTCACTCCAAACCTTATCCAGCCCTCCTGGAGCCCCATTAGGCATGGGAAAGCTGCTGTAGCCTAAATAGCACCTGCAGTCAGAATATCTTACTTTAAAAAGCACTTAATTTTAGTGCTGAACACTCATAATACAAGTTAGTTCAACAGGAAAAAAACAAACAAACAAACAAACAAACAAAACCCCCAAATTTTTCAATGGGCTTCATCTTTTGCTGCAAAATACTTACTTTGAGAGCTTCGTGCAGAATTCACAGGATTTGTTGCCCACTTTAGGGGCCAGATTTTGGTCTTGCATATGCAAGGAGTCCTCTGTTAGTACTGATGGAATTTTCACCAGTGTAACAAAGACTTTGGCCACATAACACTTTTTTTCTGGTCATGTCAAATCACTTTAGAAACTAGTTTGATTTAATTATGTTCATTGTTCCATGTAGGTGAGAGGTGGAGTCAAGCCTCCAGGTCTGTGGCTTTGCCTGTCTTTCAAGAATCTCACCTTCCTGCAGTGTCAGAGTGAGAGGTTTCCTCTCAAAGTCAGGTGTACTGCATCCTTTTGGAACATCATTCACAAACTGGGTGATAAGAACCCCTGGGATGGCAGATTTCTTGAAAGTTTTTGCTAGAAAGGCAAGAAAAAATACGTTTAATTAATATTTGTTCTTCAGAAACAATTTCTCAGCCTGCAGAGAAGCAACTGCTCCTGCTCAGCCCCTCTTGGACTACAAAGGTCCCATCCATTCCAGTACAACAAGCTGGAAGGTGTGTCCCAAGGCTGGTGCATTAAGGGCTTGGCTTTGGAAAACTAGTGTCCAAGTGGGAAAATCTGCATCGAGGATCCTAATCCAGAGTCACCTCTGCTCACAGCTCTGGGGATGGTTTGGACAGGGGAAAGCTTTGCATCAGTCATTGTTCCAGATAACACTCCAAATCTGGCAGGACAAAGACCCTCTTGCCAAGGTCAGCAGCACCTGCTGGGTCATTTCCTGGTGTCCCTCCTTGAGGGGGTGGGACAGACACTCCCAAACCAGACAAGCAAGCTGGGGTTATTCCCAGGGGAACCGCAGGGAGTTGCCAGAGCTGTGTCTGTTCTCTCACCTGTCTGGTGGCTGGTCATGATGCCCTGCTCAGCTTTCTGTGATCACCACAAACAGATTGGGGGTTCTCCTGGGAAAAGGACAAATCATTTCATTATTTACAGTTCACAAGGGAAGTGACAGACCTTAACACTGCTCACTTTAGTGGCACAATTTGCCCTTCCTCACTCGCAGCCAAGTTGAGACAGACCCGCCAATCAACGTGTCTTCTCAGAACACATCACAGCACGGTTCTGAACCGACACAAACTGGGTAGGAGAACGACTAGAAGGGCTGAATGGGAAATGTACACATCCAACAGCATCCCTCTGTCACCCCTTCCCTGTCCATGACACCTGGCTTTCCTCCAAACACCTCCTCTCGTGTTTCAGGCAAATATTACATCACATGGCACTCACATGGTGAGTTCTGATGGATGGCAAGAGCAGTTGCTGAGAAGAAAGCCACAGAAATGGATGCCTAAACTGGGACATGAAGCAGAAGCACATCCTGATCTAAATTAGCTTGTTTAAATTAGCAACAGACCTGAGAGCAGACGAGAAGACTTTAGAAGGAAATGGTGAAGTGTGAGCTGGGCATTCAGTAGTTATTGTTATGGATCACTTGTGTGACCTTCAGCAAAAGGTGTCTCTTTCCTTGTATTTTAAACTGGACAATGTGTAATGTAACACATCCGTGTCCTGAAGGCAAACTGGGAAGGCAGATTCCTTGTCACATGAGAGATGCTCAGAAACTATAGAGTTACTGCAGCTCTGCAGACCAGTCAGATTAGATTCCCCTGTGGGATTGATGCTGCTCTTTGTTTACCCTCCGCACTCCCTCAGTCAAGAGAGGCACACAAGAACATGCAACTTCCATCAGTTTTAAAAGGCATGGGAACTTTGGGAGTACACCTACATCAGACATTCAGCCAGCTGAGAAGTGTCACAGGCACATGGCGAAAACACAGGGTATGACCCCAACACCTCCCTGTTATACACTCAGCTCCGAGCTGCATTACCTGTGTGAAACTTTCTCTCAGCTAAAGGTAAAATCAACTAAACTCCTAAAAATAATGTGTGCTGTGTGCCTCATAGACAGGCCAAAGAAAGTGTCACTCACAGTATCACTCTGGGTCAAATTCTGAACCAAAATTTGATTTTCCATTACTCAGCAGTTGCAAAGAGCCATAGGCACCTTCCCACAACAACTCACTGGCTCCACTGTTGCCTTAAAATAAAGTCTTATTTTGGGGCTCTGCGCACTATACAGATCTCATCAGTAATTAATATTACTCTTGAGACTCACTGACCTCAGTGGAAATGCACTGAGACAACAGACATGGGAGATGATCACGGGGCTGCGTGAGCACCAGCCAGACCCTGTCCCCCCTTCTCCCTCCCCTCCCTGGCCTGCTGTGGGTGACTCCTGCTCTCCCCACCACAACAAGAGCTCCACATCTCACTTGTGTGCTGCTGTTTTGGCAGTTCCTTCTGCAGACCCTTGTAAACAGGGTTTTACAGTTGCTTCTGTAAATCTTTGGGAGATGTTTTAGAACTCGCAAATGAAGGGAATGAACAGCTTGTGTCAGGGAAAAACACAAAACTCAGATGAAAAGAAACTGATTCCAGGGCACCCTGCCCTGCCCCGGGCAGAGCTTTGCACAGTGAATGGCTGAGATTTTGAGAGGCTCTTGGTCACCCTCTTCTGATGGATTTAATTCGTCCTCCCAGCAAACATTATAATCCCCTATTGCCTCTTGTATCTCCCTTGTCACCTAAACATGTCACCACTCCTGGAGCTGGAATGCCTGATGCTTCCAACGTTCACCAAACAGGATTACCTGACACCAGCCCGCAGCAGCTTTCTCTAAGCTCTAGTTATGTTGCACTTACATTTATTCTTCGCTACTCCCAACTTCTTCCCCTCCCCACTAGGCAATGGTGACAAGCATCTACAATGAAACATGAACGTGGTCCAAATTCTCAGGTCCAAAGCCATCAAGAAACTTATTGTTATCTTAAATTACCAAATGTTTCAAACCAGACTGTTGTTCTCAGCCCTGTGGGACTGTGGATATATGTTAACATAGTTCAAACCAATTGACAAATGGCTACATTCAAATCTGGTTTTGTAAAAAGCCCAAATATTAACAATATTTGGCACATGTCTGCATCTATCAGTGCACAACATGCACTATGTGCACTATGTATAAACGGCTGAGTTTATAGGGTCTTAAATATTTCAGAAATTCACTTGGATTAAAGATAAGCTGCTGTGAGTCCTTAAACTGCTGTGAATTCCTGACTTCTGGAGAATGAGAATGAAGCATGTTAATGCCACACATTGATTGCACAGTTAAAATAACAGTGCCAGGGCATGCAAGGGAACATTCCTTCAGTGTAATTAATCCAACCACATCACATTTTCTGGTGTCTTGTGTGTGAAATAAGGACCAGAAAATAACACATAGGTTGGCACAGACTCATCAAACCCTGCCCTTCTTACTTTTAAAATTTCTACTCCCTTGTTACATGAATACCCATGTTTGTGCTTTGACTTCAGTTCAATCTAGAAAAAGAAATCACAGGATTTTTAGAATGAGACAGCAAAAATGGTCATAGTGTAATTCATGTCTTCACTCAGAGATGCTTGAAACTTTGGTGTCCACATTAGGATGATTTATTCAATGGAGACAGGTAAATGCTTCCCAGGGGGAATCACCCCTTCCCAGGTGAGTGCTGTTGACCAACACATCAGCACAACAGGGAGACACTGGAAGTAGCTCAACACTCTCACTCCTCTGGAAAACACATCACTGTTGTGCATTAGCCATGTTCAGGTACCCAAGACTTGGCCATTCCTCATCCCAGGCAGAATGTCTGCTCTGCAGCTGCACAGAGTCCCCCACCCGAGATGTGGCAAAGCTTCCACGGCTTTGGATGCAAAGCCAGAGCAAGCCCTTGGCTACTGACAATATTTATGTACCAGAATAACCCAGCTTGCCTGGATTATAACAACTCCTCCTTGGGTGGGAGGGCTACCCTTCATCCTATCTGTCCATCAGTCTGTCTGGATGAGCCAGAGCAAGAGCCCTTTCCCTGTGAGCCTGACCGGACACCAGTGCTGGGGCCATAAATCAGCTGAGTGAATAAGCAAAACGTTTGGGAGTCACAAGATTTGTAGGTACTAGTGGTGTCACAAGGAGTTATTTATGGGGTTCAGACAGTGGAATACACAGACAAGATGTGACATAATTGCTGGCAGGGACTGGTGAGCAAAATTAGACAAACCTGCAGGGAAATGCTGGGCAATGAGAGGTTTACAGGGATGTGGTGGGTCCAGAGGCACAGGATATGCCACAGGCACTGCACAAACACAGCACGTGTGGGGGACAAAGCCACTAACACAGGCCTAAACCAGCATTAATAATGAAGGAATCAGCAACACATGCAGCATTCTATTGCATAGGATCATAGAATCATAAAATCAGAGAATCTCCTGAGCTGGAAGAGACCCTGAGGATCATCCAGTCCAACCCCTGGCCCTGCACAGGACAGCCCAACAATCCCACCCTGTCCATACACTCCTTGAGCTCTGGCTGCGTTGGTGCTGTGCCCACTACCCTGGGGAGCCTGCTCAGTGCCAACCACCCTCGAGGGATCAACCTTTTCCTGAGATCCAACCCAAACCTCCTCTGACCTCCTTTTCTCTTTGTATCTCTCTTTGAGTTTCTTTTTGAAATTCATAAAAACCAAGGCAGTCCTGACACAGCAAATGTTCTAAACAAAACACCAACCTGTTGTGTGCTCAGTCCCAAATTCCAGCTGTGCTTTATCCCAGAGACCCAGATACTCACTGAGAAGAAGGATCTCTCACCTACAATTTCTCTTTTAGCTTTGGGTGGGCTTTCTGTGTTTATTTGTTAACTTGAAGCAATTTTTTGAGCTTGAGTCTTCCCATTGCACATTTCTAAAGGACAATCCCCAAGCCCCTGGTTAGAACTACAGAACTGAAGAGCAGCAACAGCAGAAGTGAAAATTCATGAAAAGTTCTGAGGAGGTCACAGAGGGGGAACGTCACAAACTCTCCAGTGATGAATGGAGGTGTTGTGCAGAGTGAGGAGGAATGCCCAGGGATCAGATTTTGTGTGACTTATCCCTTCAGTAAATCTATACTCACCCTGATCTTCTCTTCTGCCTCGGGGATTACAAATACAACATAAGTGATTGCTCCTTCTGCCCATGATCCGTGTACACAAACACCAGATACTCTGCCCCCATTTATTTAGCAAAGTGGCAATGATACCAAAGGCCAAAAGGCAACACACACCATGTGTATTTTCTAAGGGGGTGAAAGCCAGCGGTGAGCAGGACGATGAATTCGTGCCCATCTGGTGAAGCAGGTCAGTCTGTTCCTTCCCGTGTCCACAACACACTCAGGAATCCTTTTGTAACACAGACATGCACTTTCACACACTCAGTAGATGAAAAGTGAGTATCACAGAGCTTATACAACAGAGTTTTACTGTCAGGAAGGAAAAATAACACCTCCCTACTTACTGTCCAAAGAAATGATGAATCCAAGATAAAAACCTTTAGGAACCTCAGTGTACCTGCGCCACGAGTTCAGTGTCAGCTCCATGGGACAGGTACAGGAGATCTTCAACAGCCTGCCATCTTCCTTGGGAAATCAGTGGATGCTACAGGAGCCCAGTGATACAGGAGCCCAACCCTAGAGGAGCCCAACACTACAGGAACCCCCTCCTGCCACAACATTCACAACCATTTTCAGACCTCCTGCAACGCAAAGCAATGTCCACTGTGATAGTGAAGGTGGCACTTTGTGCTCCCAGCTCTGCATCAGCCCTACACGAATCTCAGTGGTGACACGACCATCTTGTTACCTTACAGGTTCTGAGATGATCCTGCTCAAAGTCGCTGCTGTGTCTCCTAGGACCGTGGTGGCTTTGTCTGGTGGCTCAGAGTGCAGAGCTCTTCATAGCTGCCCCACAGGTCCCTTGGTCACAGATATTTAGTGATCTGTAGGAAAGAAGACACGTTCCTTATCAGCCTGTTGCAAATGTCACTAAATGGTAACAGACACAAATTCTTGTCCCTCTCCACTGTCCCAGAAGCTCAGACTGCACTCAGTAGCTGCTGATATCTCCTGGATGTCTCCACACTGTGCTGTGAGTGCTCATAGGGGGCTCGTTATAGCCCCACAGTCCCCCAGCCCCAGGGGTGGTGCCGTGGAGCCTCTGGCACGGCAAGGAGGCGGCACTGGGCCAACCTGGCCAGATGCGACCATCAGTCAAGGCAACACTGCAGCTCCAAATGCAAGACCTTGTGCCTCAAAAAAGGACAAACATTTGTGCAGATCCAAGGGAAGGACAAACTGTACACGCAGTTCTGTTGGACACACCACCAGAGGGGTTCTCAGAGGCCATGAGTTCTTAGGAGATCTCATAATCCCTTGGCAGAGATTATATAAACCAGTGGATTATTGCATTTGCGTTTGGTCCAGCCATGCCTGGGTTTGACCTTCATCACTAGAGTCTCTCAGTTTGTGCTGTTCCAAGAGGTCTGAAAGAAATCCAGTTCCTCCTGAAGGATCTTCACTGCTGCAGCCCAAAGACACCTCAATATTGGCTCATTTTGGCTTCCAACACAGCCACAGCCTGATCCCTTTCCTGAGAGCAGCCACTTATTCCACTAGTGGAAGGCTCCCTGCCCAGGGCAGGGGGGCTGGAGCTAGATGATCTTTAAGATGCCTTCCAACCCAAACCATCCTGTGATTTCCATGGACAGGTTTACCCTAGAAGTGCAAGTGCAGCACATTGTGCCCCCAAATCTTTTGCTACCAGTTTGCCTTTGCAACTTGTAAACCTTCCTTCTTCTTCCCAGGAAGCTCCCCTAGAAGCAAAGGGAACTCTGTTTAGTTCCTGATGATCAAGTGATGGCCAGTCTGGGACTGAAGGCTCTCTTCTCCCAGCAGCACCACATGCTGGAAGCAAAACCTCCTCAGTCTGAAGTCCACTTTTGTTCACTTCTGGCTGAGAGCATACAACCATTGTTTTTAATTTGGATTGTGTGAATATACTCACATTAAATCCTCATGTTCAACTCAGGGAGGAAGGTCTGGTTTCAGAGTAGTATTTTTACCATGATGGCCATGGTTCACATAATGTGTGGGCTGGCAGAACCAGAACAAGGGTTTCCTTTGGTTTTCTACTAGGAGATGATAATTTTAAAATCTCAGGTTAGTGAGGAAAGGAACATGGAGAAAAACCTCAAAGAATAACCTCAAAGAGCACCATTTCCACTGGTCTTAGAAAAAGTATTCTCAACCAGGTATCAAAAACTTCTTCCTTGCAGGGCTGGGAATTATAATTTCAATCAACAATTTAAAAGATAAATGTTAAAATTAAATTCTGGGGACGTTTTATTCATTTCTTTTTGACTGTTATTGCTGGTGACAGTGTTTCTACCTTCCCAGTTCATAAGAAAACCATGTCAATCTTAGCCTGGGCTAAGATCCTTCAGTCCTACATCCCCTGGGACATTTGCAGTGATATAAAAGTAAAATCAATTCCAAACAATTTGAAAGTTGATGAGCCAAGAAAATCAGACAACAAGGATTTGGAAAATCTGGACTGCTGCTGGAAAATCCTCTCAGTAGCAGACACTGTTTTCCAGCAGTGTCCTAGTGGAATTCCCACAACACCCTCCCCCACCTGCTTTGGCCAATGACCATTCCAAAGGGGCCTCCTCAGACTTTGGTCTTACTGGTCTAGGACAGCAGTTTGTTAGTTTATTGACTGTTTGCTGTAGCCTTAAAATTAATAAAACCAGTTGCTCGACAAGTCCCTAAAGACAAGTGACACTTCGTGAAGGCCATGGGAATGTTCCAAGAGGAAGCATTTCTTGGCTTCCACTGCAACCTGAATTCAGCTCTCATCAACTGCAGCAAGAGCAGAGTTATCCCAAAGGGCCTGAGCCATCCAGAGCCACAGGCATTCCTGCTGTTCCTCTTCTCCCTTTCCAGTCATTTGTTCCCCACAGAAAAGTGCCTATGGTTTTCAGTCTCCAATGGCATTTAGGTGCTGGGTTCTGAATAACTGAGGAATTCCTAATTAGACAGACAGTTGGGTCTAGCAAGTACCAGGAGAGCCACCACTCTGCCTGTTCCACTGAAGCCACAAACCTGATCAGGCTTTGCCTTATTTCCAGCCCTGGTTTTACAGTTTTCTTGGAGGGGAGGAATGGAGACCTCTCCACAGACGGGCGGATAACTTAAAACCATCTGCGACACAGCAAACTCCTCCAGGAGCCTGACCTTCTTCCATTTCACAGCTTGCTTTCCACCCGCCCACCCAAAGCACTGTTAACCCCTGTGTTCCAGTGGATGAGCCACTGGGAACAATCCCTGTGTGCCAGTGAAGAAGCCACTGGGAACCTGCAGAACACCACAGCAAGGCCTGGCACGTTCAGTGGCGGTCGCTGCTTTCACTGCAGAGGGGACACATTTTTCCCTGGAAGAAAGTCTGTTTCCCTAAGGGAAGGCAGTGAGGAAGTGGCAAGAGGCATCATCTGCAGGACAGTTATTTCAGGACTGAATATAGGAGTCTGATTTAACTGGAAACAAGAGTTTTCTAATCTTCTGGTTTCCCTTCCTTGGTATAGCAGTATGAAGTCCTCCCACTCCGACTGGCACAGACTGTTGGCACCCACCACGTGGCTCAGACAGAGCAAGAACTGAAGAAACCAAGATCTGGTAGGTTCAAAAAACTGGCTGGATTTCCCAGTTCATAAACCAATGACCAAGTTCAAAACCCAGTCTTCTATGTGAGTCACTTGGCCAAGCCACACCACTTCCCTGCAGCGTGGTTGTTCAGGCAGACACTGCACTGAGGGCCATGGTGATGGCAGGGAGGTTTTGGAGCAGAAATATTCAGGGATGTAATAGCTGAAGATGTGCAAAGCTCGGTGTTCACATTTCAAGTCTGCCTTGACATAACAGCAATGAGCATCCCATAAACATCAGGCAAGAAAGCCCAAACATTTTTAATCATTTAAGGGCATGGAAAATGGAATAAAGATCTGAATTCAGTAAAGATTACCAAGTGTCTGCAGCTCTACAAGCACTCAACATCCTACATCGAGTCAGGTGAGTCTGGCAGTGCTGATCACACCAGTCTTGTGCAAGTAAAGGGACATGGTTTGTCCAGGTCAGGCCATGGACCAGGTGGGTGACACAACAGTGTTTTGGTTTTACCAGGAGGATGCCTTGCATCAGGAATAGTCCCACAATGCATGTGGGTGCCACAGTGAGTCTTCTGGACTCACAATATTTGAATTTTAATGAATGTGAGGTACCAAGTCTTGAGAAGACGCTGCTCCCTCCAGAAGGAGATATCCAAGCTGAGGCCAGTCCCTCAACAGCACATCACCCACATTGTACCCTCCAGAAGAAATGTAAGGGACCTGTGGAGTCTCCAAGCCTTGGTTATTCCCCCACACTCCCACCCAAGATGTCAGTGTGCCCTTTGTCAGCAGTGAGCTGAGGTCTGTCATCCCTGTCCACACAGAGCCAGGATTGGACCCACTGCAGTTCACGCTAAGATGCAACTCAGCAGCAGGAGATTAGAACTGGGGTAAGGAATCCAAGAGGCAGCAGTGCTCTGCTTTCACACTGTGGATCAGCTCCCTCCTTCCCAGGGTACACAGAATTCCTTCTCTTCCCTTGTGCAGGACCAGTTAAAGGTTTGCATCTGTGACTGACTGGAGGGGTTTGGCAGCATGATCCAGGATTTGGATGGAGCCTGGCTGCCTATAAACCTGACATTCCCACTTTCCCTGGGGATGGCTGCTCCCAGGACTATCCTTCTTGCCTGTTCCAACACCTGGGCTGGCCAGTGCTGGAATTTACTTCACCTTTTCCATATGGAAAAAACAAGATATCAGGCAACACGTGTTTAATATAAACTCACCAAAGATGTGAAGAAACATCAACCTATGACCAGATATATCCCCACCTCAGGACTTTCCACCTTGAGACACTGAAGAAAACAACACTTAAACCCACTCAGAGAGCAAGACATGCCTGTGCCACTGGACTTTGCCAAATTCCCTTCGCCAGCTAAAATTAAATGTGCATGTTGGAACCGCTTCGCCTGTGCCACCCCTTGGGCAGGCAGAGGGTTAATAAAGCTCAGTGCCTGTAGTAAATAAAAAAATAATAGAACCTGTGCTATTCAGATTCCAGCAGGGATTGAAGTTATGAGGCTTTTTCTCAGTTCCCCTCCCCACTTCAAACTAGACACACAAACCCCTCAGTTCTGGTTTGTTTATTTATTTGCTGCCCCAACCTGCCACTGGCGACAGATGAAAAAAGCCCCATCCTCACCTGACGAGCTATTTTAACATTTCATTCCCTATGTGGGGAAGTTTGACACTGAAATAAATGGTAAGAAATTCTCCCTGAAGCCCCGAGAGGCCCCAGCATGTGTCACCTTCCCACTTTCCGTGTGGGACGCCGGAATTAATTCCAACACTGTTCTAGTAATGCCCTGCCTGACCTGTGCCTGCATAAGTTAATGTATCAGAGGACTCCCATTTCTGGCAATGCTGTCCCATTCCTTCTGAAGGTTGCTCTCTGTCAAACTCTCTCTTTATCCAGCACTAAAATATAAGAATTAAATAGGTGTTATCTAGAGCTAGAAAATTATGCTGGCACCCAACAGAGAAATAACCAAAATCACAGAGTCATGGAATCCTGGAATGGTTTGGGTTGGAAAGGACCTTAAAGCTCATTTCGTCCAACCTCCTACCATGGGCAGAGACATCTTCCACTGGACCAGGCTGCTCAAATCCCATCCAGAAAATGGAAATATAGAAAAAAAATTAAATATAGGAAAAAAAGGAAATGAGGAAAAAACTGAAAGAGAGGGCATCTCTCTCCTTTCACCCTCTCCCTCCACAGAGTCTATCCCCCCTCAGGGTCCGTCCCTCCACCTTTTCTGCCTTGTGAAGATGATAACAAGGAGCTCAAACCCGCCTGGGCTCCCAGCAAGCACAGCTCCTGCCTGAAGCAGGTACCAGCACTCACCTGCCGGTGCTGCCGACGGCCCCTCCTGCCCTGGGCGCTGTGGAAGCCGCAGCTCAGCCGGGTCCCTCTACGGGCAGAGCTCGTGGGGGGCAGTGCTGGGTCCTTGGAGCCTTCTCAGCTGCTCCCTCCTCTCACCTTCCCCGTGTCACTTCTCTCGCTCTCCCTTCCCTGCAAGGGGCTGTCCGGCCCTGCCCTGGCTGGTGACGCCTGTCACAGGGCTGTTAGCCCGCCAGACATCCAGAGGATCTGTTTTTTTATGGGAACCCAGTGCACCTGCCTCCTATTCGTTATTATTTTAGTCCATACCAGTAATGGTGCTGGACAAATTTGAGATGAACAAAATTCTTCAGCATTTCACAAGTCAGTCAGAGTGGAGCTTTTTCTGCGGATTGTATTTCCTCTTCACAGCAACTCATTACAAACTTTGATACAGCTGAAGGGCTCTGGATGGTTTAAAGGAAGCTTGAGTTCAACTGGTTTAAAACCAACCTCTAGAATAAGTAGGGTCCCCGATGGATAAGATAAATTAAACTTCAGATAAAAGTGAATGACCAAGTACATTTAAAGACGAGGCTTCTCCACATACTTTCCTTTTTCATAATAACTCTTTGAAAAATCAGTATTAAAAGGGATGGACAGAGCACTTCACAGCACCAGCTCACAGTGTTAATATGGATTTATTAGCACTGAGAGGCACGAGCCTGCACTCCTGCTACACAGCTGAGAGCAGCCTCTGTTACCTACAGCCCTTTGGAATAAAAGGTGTGCAAGGTTTTAACAGGGGATTAGGAACCACTGGGTCAGGCTGGAAATGCAGATCAGACACCTCTGCAGACTTGACTGGCTTATCAGCAAAGCCTCCCTCTGCTGGAAGACATTTTTTCAGAGTGACCTGGAGCTGATGGAGATAAATCTTAAGGGAAAAAAGACAAAATCCCAAAATAAAAGACCCAGGGCAGGGAATGAAAAGGTTGCAGACACAGTGACCTCAGCTTGCAGAGAACAGTTGGCACACATGGAGCACCCAAAGCTCTCCTTGCTCCCAGACCCCTGCCCAGGTCTGCAGGTTGCAGACATTGCTGGTGTTTCCTGGCCCATGTAGCTCCCTTCAGGGATAGTCACACCCTGGGGATGATGGCAGTCATGCTCTGTCATTTCAAAGGCAAGCCCAGGCAATGCTGTGAGATACCTGTCAGCACATCAGGGGTTCTAACAAGCAGATTAGGATAAAGCTCATCTTCATCCATCCAGGAAGCAAAAGTGCCTGTGGGAGAGGCTGGACATGAAGCTCTCCAAGCACGGAAAGGTGGGCAAACCCTGCAGCTCTAAGGATGTGACCTGGTCTGGAATCATACCACCCGGTCCAGCCTCATCCAACAGGACAGGCAAGAACCTAAAGCAAACATCGTTTCCAAAGGTTTGGTTTCTAACCAGTTGAAAATAAATCCCCACACACCAGGCAATGGGCCTGTTGCCCCCTGCATAAAACTACCTCTGGTGCACCACGCCTTGGAAAAGCACAACAAAGGCAGGAAGATGAACCAGCAGGAGGAGAGCAGGTTTGCCTGTACTTTTACTGTACTTTCCAAATGGGAATATCATTCCCTAGCTCTCACTTTAGATAAACCAGATTCTGAGTTTGGATTCTCAGTCCCTTGACATCACAGAGGCCAACTGAGATTTGCTGAGGATTTCCTACCTTGCCCCTCAATAGCTAAACATCCTTCCTGTCAAGGAGAGAGCTTGAGCTGTCACACAACCTGCTGAGCTTGTGCTGTGACAGATTTCAGCTAAAAAGTGCAGGTGACACATCCAAAGAATTACATTTACACACCTTTAAGCACATTTACAGTCAGCAAGCCACAGAAGGTCTGCAGAAGAGAAAACCTATCTTTTGCCTTAAAAAGCAGAGAGGTACTGACAGTTCAGGAGATGCTAAAGTCAGTCTGATAGACTTGAAAATATGTGCCAGTTACTAGACCTCAGCAACCCAAAGGGCAGCCTTATGTAATGTGCTTTACTTAGCAATCCTCTCACATAGGCTTTCCCAATAAACCAGTTCAAGGATTTGTAAGGCTGGGTATTCCCTTCCCTTTAACAGCCTCATAAAGATTATTTCCTATCAGCCATGTGAGAGACTCTACTGGAAACCCACCAAATACTGCATCTGAGCTGACCTGAAGATGTCAGATTCCAATTCTAATTTCATCCCAAATTAGCAGGTGGTTATTGGTTGTCTCAAAATGGCATTTGTCAGGAATGAAAATTCTTTGCCAAAATAAGCCATTCAGCATTATTTATGACACAGGCAGATTTTGTTACTCTCCCACAGAGTATTATACTAAAACACTGATAGCTCAGCCAGCCCTGGTCCTCTCCCCTTTTGTGTTTGCAACCCAGTCATTAAATTGTCAGTTAGGGGTCGTACTGAGGGCACAAAACCTTCTCACTTCTACATCAAATGAGGCTAAAACACAGAAATTACCCACTTGAAGTCTGAGAGCCCTGAACCTTTGCTGTGACAGACAAATCCCCTCTGTGCTCTCCTCAAGCTCCATGCTCAAGCAGCGTGGAGTCCCAGGAGATTGGACGTGGACACCAGAGAGTTGTCCTCATTGTCACACCTCAACCAGCCTTCAGACTGCCCAGCAAGAGTGTCCCGCAGTCAGCCCCACAGCACTGCTTCAGAGCAGGCTCAGGTCCCCCACCAAAGAGCATCTCTCTGAGGGGACAGGGGCAGCTTTTGATCACCTTTGCCATCTCTCAAGGGTCCATCCAGCGTAACACATCCTTTGCAAACCTGAGCTGTAGAGTTCATTTCCTTCAAAGGCCACAGCACTGCAGGAAGCGCTGGAAGGCTTGGCTGTGGTGAGGCTGACTGTGCAGACCCAACCCACCTGCCCTGTAGCCAGGAGCTCAGTGTTCACACCAGACATGAAGGGAAAGCTGTGACTGAAATACAGAAACTCTACCGGGAAAAGTGCTGGGGATCCCCTCCATTACCCACTTACACCAGGGATTCAGCCAAACTCCCCTCTCAGTTGTCCTGCAGCTTCTGCCGAAGGGCTGTGAGCCCCTGTGAGGTGAAGAACAGAAGTTATTGCAGCATCCAAAAGCACTCGGGGCCTTCCAGGGCATTCAGCTACACAACAAACTGAGGGTCGTTGTCACCAGAGCTTCTTTCTCAACTGCTGCACGTCCCTTCCACCCCCCTCAGCCACCCACACCCACCAGAGCAACAATTACACCCTCAGCACAGCAGGGGCACATGGGAATGCTCCAAGAATTCAATCCCATAAAAAACTGGATGGGCCAATACCTAAGCAGTAGGAATAATCACAATGGAAAAAATCAAACTGGGAAACCCAAACTAGGAAAACCAAAGTGGGATAACCAAACTGGGATAACCAAAGTGAGAGAACCAAACTGGGATAATCAAACTGGGATAACCAAACTGGGAGAAAGACCAGGAAAACCAAACTGGGAAAACCAAATTGTGAGGAGCAAACTGGGAAACTCAAACTGGGAGAATCAAACTGGGATAATCAAACTGGGAAACCCAGACTGGGATTACCAAACTGGGAGAACCAGACTGGGAAAACTAAACTGAGAAACCCAGACTGGGATTACCAAACTGGGAGAACCAGACTGGGAAAACTAAACTGAGAAATCCAGATTGGGAGACTCGAACTGGGAGAAACAAACTGGGAGAACCAAACTGGGATTACCAAACTGGGAGAACCAAACTGGAAGAACCAAAATAGGTTTCTGATTCACCTTTCCCAGCTTCCTTCCAGTGGAATTGGTACGTGCCAGAGGAGGTTGAGTGGAGTTCACCTGACGCAGTCCCAGGGAGGGAGAGGAGCCTGCCCTTGTGAGCTCCCCGGGTAATCCGACCTCCCTCCCCAGCACAGAGCAGGCCAAATGACACCCAGCCAGTGCTGCCCTGGGCCCCAGCCCAAAGCAGGTCTGATATCACCCTCTCCCTCTGGCTTGGCTGGCAGTTCCAGGATCCTTGATGGTCTTGTGAGGGCTCTTCACCACACCATGAAGGCAGCTGAGCGTTTTGCCCCCAAACATCCCGTGGCAGTCGCGTGTGACGTGTTCTCCCGTGTGACCATGGCCCAGTGTTGGTGCTCACTGCCAGTCACAAGGCCAGGCCAGGCAGCCTGGCAGGGAAAAGCCTGTAAGAACTGGATGCTGGGAAGCAGGAAGAGCTGGGCTGTTCCCTGGTGGAAGGGGCAGGGACCCTACTGACCAGGAGCACTGATGGGGGTGAGCAAAGGGCAACAGGCCCCATCAACAGTCCCGGGATCATCAAAGGCAAGGGAAATAGTCAGGTCCAAGGTGAACCTGGGAAACCCAAACAACAATTCAGGAACACCTGAACACAAGTGCAGTTGCAGCAAAGCACAGGAAGGAGGTGAAGGCCCAGCCCTGAGTTCAAGCAGAGTCCCTGTGCCGTGGGCAGAGGTGTGGGAGGGTTGCTCAGGGCAGTTAAGCCCCATTAGTGACCTCAGAGCCCTGTCCATGGACTTCAGGAGAACATTTCTGTGACACACCATCTCACCCAAGTCTTATTCCACTGAGGACTCTCAGCCCACTCTTCAAATTGAGCTCCTTCCCCTTTCACGCTGCCTGCCCTAAACCCTCCTGCTTCTGTGCTGGTTCTGCTCCCCTGCTGCTTTCCAGGTCCAGATGGTCTCTCTATCTCCTCTGGATGTCTGTGTTCTCAGGAACACTCGTCTATCCATGTACTGTCCCTGCTCATGACTGCAGGGAATGGCCAGAGCAAAGCCATGGGAAGAGTCAGGCAGCAGGAAGGGAGAGCTCTGAGCAAGGGATGGGCAGACAGCCAAGTACAGAGGGATTTACCTCCCCCTCCTCTCACTCACCAGCATGGGACAGGAAAAATTGTACCGTTTCATGAATGTACCATTTGAAACTAAAGAGGAAAGTCCATTTTTGCTGGGAATTTCTGAGATGTCTTGAGATGTTCTGACATGTATTGAGACATCTCTCTACCTTCTCTCAGTCTCTAGGATGAAGCTCTGTGATCCCACTGTCTTAACCTTTCAAAAACATTACAACACTTTTCACAAGGAATTTTATATGATTCCTATGCCATTTCCTTCCTTGAGCTTATGTAGTAGATCAATCAGTGCTCCCTTTCACAACAGTCTTCATCCAGGTTCATCCCTGCAGGTGCAACTGCTGCCTTGCCTTTCACACTAAGACTGAATTTCTAAAAGCATCACAGGCAGTAATTCTTTTTAGGATCAAAGCTGCAATGAGGAAGATCTCAGAAATCTTTTCCAAAGTAGTTCCTTGCTGTGCTGTGAAGCTGAACCAGCTGTGACCCCAACCATGGGGGTCTCCTTTTGCCAGTCATTTCTCTAATGAGACAAGCCCAGAACCGGAGATGCCCAGGCACTAATGGTGAGGGTCAGACTTCCATGTGGCCTGGTCCTGGCAGGGAAAGGTGATGAAATCACTGTCAGTACTTCAAGGCCCCTGAAGATGCAAAACTTAATTTTTCAAGTCATCTCAGTTCAAAGCATCCAGACCTAACAGGTACTAAGTACCCAGAGTTTTCCCTGACAACACTGGAATCACCTGGATGCACATCTCCCAGTGTCTGCATGCTGGGAAGACCACTGGGTTACATCTTGGCCCCAATGGGTATGTGCATATGAGTCTGAGTGAATGAAAACCTTTTGTTTTAATATAAAATCACCTTTCCCTCTTTTCATTTCTCACACTGATTTTTGTCACCTCGTTGCAACATTATTCCCTACAGCACAGCCAAGTTTGGAACTGCCTGAGAAAGGCAGAGCCTCTGAATAGGAGCTGGATTATGATCCCAGTTTACAACTGGTCTCTGACAGTGGCCAGGAGCTGGTTTTTCTGTCTTGTTTTGGTGACACACAGTGACAGAAAGTCACACACTCTCTGTATTTCCACCCCCAAGCATGTTCTGCTGCTCTTGGCTGGGCAGACAGGCAGGCTCCGGGTGAAGGGGGGGAGGGACATAGTGAGCAGGTCACTTTTCAAGGGAGATGGATGGATGGATGATGGATGGATGACGGATCATGGAGAGGAGCAGGATAATGTCAGGGGTGCTGGTACGTCACAGCCATGCTGGGAGAAGGGAGGAAGGCAGGAGTGGGTGTCACAGACGGATCCTGTGTCAGAGCTGTGATGGATGAGGCAGGACCGTGTTCTGGGAAGGGCGGCTGGGGCAGACAATGCCAGTGCCAGGAGCTGAGCAGGAGGAAACCAGACCCATGCAAAGGCCCTGGTTAACCCTGCATTTAGACAGACCTGCTCTGCTGCTCTGGGGGAAGCTGAAGGGCAAGCAAATTGCTTGTAGTTTGGGCATTTGCAGAGTCCAGCATGTCCTTGTCAATCTCTTTGAGTGACAGACTCAGAGCCCTGGGTGGTTCAGAGCTGTCTATGACCATGACGGTGAATGGGTCACCCTCTCATTCATGTGCTCTTCAGCTTCATTCAACTTATTTTTCAGGCATATCTCATTTTACACACCACTCACTCCTCTCTTTGCACCCAGTGAGTGTGTCCAGTTTGAAGGGGTTGGAAGCAAAGTGAAGGTTTGTTCCCCCACAGTGACTGTGAGGGGGCTGTTTAGGCGGAGAGGCACCGGAACATACACACAGATCTATAAGATCACAAATATGTCCGCTTTATTGCGATGGTCCAGGGTTTTTATAACATCTCTACTCAAGGTCCCGTGACAAGAAGCATACAATTGGACACCGGCTACCATCCAGCTGAAAACATCCATTACAAATTCCTTTATAATTGGACATTAACAGATAACCAAGCAATAGTTTACTTTAACGGGCTCCACCTTCTTCTTGAACCACGTTTTTCTTTGTTCTTGAGGAGACATCCGCAGCCATCTTGGGACTTATAACTTATAGTACTTATAAAAATATGCAAAGGTTTATAAAAGTCCATAAAAGCACTACACACAATATAAATTGCTCAGACATTCAGTATGTTCTTCCCACAGGGCTGAGCTGTCTGGACAGCCCATGGTGGAGGAGAGAAGGGGAAACCTCACATGTTTATCACCTGAAATGTATGACCTGTGCTTCTCAATACCCCTTTAGCCTCCCTCTGGCTCCTCCAGGCCAGCTGACAGTTTCCCAGTCCTTGCTGGGAGACTGAATGCACCAGTGAGAT
>NW_020956278.1:102635-106688 GCF_003031625.1 Empidonax traillii | reverse complement strand
TCACTATGTTCTTCCCACAGGGCTGAGCTGTCTGGACAGCCCATGGTGGAGGAGAGAAGGGGAAACCTCACATGTTTATCACCTGAAATGTATGACCTGTGCTTCTCAATACCCCTTTAGCCTCCCTCTGGCTCCTCCAGGCCAGCTGACAGTTTCCCAGTCCTTGCTGGGAGACTGAATGCACCAGTGAGATGCTCCCTTGGCCATCCTTACCACTCCTCCCATCACAGCATTGAAGAGCTTGGATCCCACTCCAAACTGGCAGCAGCAGCAGCAGCAAAGTGGGAGCTGCTGATGCAGGAGGGTCAATCCAGCACAGAGAACTCTCCCATCAGCCCAGGGAGGTACAGAGGAAAGCTCTAAAGAGCTCCAAAAAGCATAGAGCAACCAAATAAACCATTAACTGCTGCTGCTCACCTTCTGCAAGCATATGAAGACAAAATTTTGGGGGTTTGTGTACATGTTCATCTTTCAAAGATATAGATTCATCTTTCAAAGATATATGTAGATATATGGGACAGACAACAATTTTAGTTGTCTGTCCCATATATCTACTCTAAAAACCCAGTTTTCTCTTCCTGGTGTAGTATTTTCCCATCTATCCATCATCTTCTAAGTGGCTATCTCACATTCCAGGTGCTTCTCTTGTCCCTGTTCCCTTTCTTTATTTATCCTGCTGGACAATTTGTATCTCCTTTGTACCCTCTGAACATCCACCTCATTGATAAGGACATTGAGATCTGCAGTTTGTCTTCTCCAGAAGGGTTTTGGCCTCCTTCCTGACTCTCTAGGTATGCCTGCAAAAATAGAACCTGTGCATGGCTGACTGATGAGCATATCCCGGAGAAATAAACTTCCCTAAAGAACAAGCCACAGCCGTCTGCGGCAGAAGCCAAGACACCCTGGCCTTGCCACATGCCACAAAGGTCACCAGACCCAAAGTGCCACCTCAGACAGGACAGAATGCCAGAAGCAAAGGGCATATAAATCTAATGACTGTCAGCTTAACTATGTCAGCTGATTTCTGAGCTCAACCAGAGGGTGAAAGGAGAAGGATGGCTCCAGGTTCACATTACATCGCTCAATGAATTGAAGCCTCTTTCAAAGTGGGTAGAGCAGCTCCTTAAACGTTTCACTCAGGAAATGTTCAGCAACACTCAGCTCTGTGGGGTATCAGACAAGCCATCCACAGATCCAGAGCCGGTCAGAAGGTGGCAAGAAAGCTGGGAGTCTCCACAGAGCAGCTGAGGCCTGTGGGATTTATTTCTCTGCTGTATTCATTCAAAAGGACTTGTTATTTGCCACATCACGTTGCCCTAAGCATTGTTTCCAGAGTGGCAAGGTCACAGCACTCAGACAAGGTTCAGATACAAGCAAAGTCACAGAATCATGGAATCACAGGGTCATTTAGGTTGGAAAAGCCCTCTAAGATCACTGAGTCCAACCATTCCCCAGCACTGCCACGTTCACCACTAACCCATGTCCCCAAGTGCCACATCCATGGGTTTTTTGAACTTTCCAGGGATGGTGACTCCACCACTGCCCTGGGCAGTCTGTTCAGTCCTGGAGAACCTGAAAGTCACCTGGCCTGGCAGTTGAAACAGAGCTGCAGCTGGGTCCCTGATGGTCACTGAGCCACAGAGGGGGCGGCGAAGGGGGGCTCTGGAGGTCCCCAGTCCGTTCTCCCACTCAGGGCAGGCCTATCTGGAGCACCAGATGGGAGCAGCCAAGGTTTTTCCACTGAGTCTTATCAACCACCCCATACTCCCCCAAGGACGAGGTTCCCCCCTCTCTGATGACCTGTCCCAAGCCTGCACCAGCTTCCTGGAGAAGCCTTTTCCTAGTGCCCAATCCCAACCTTCTGAGATGGAACCTGTGACCATTGCCTGTTGTAATTTGACAGCATCAAGAAGTGTTTGTCCCTGTCCCCTCTGTGGTCACCCTTTGCTCTGCTGGCCATACATCTCCCAGTTTAGCTTTATGATGAGCACACAGAGCTGGTTCATCTCCAACCTGGCATCCACCTGAACCTCTGTGTCCTTTCCACGTAGGTGGAATATTATGCTGATTTTGATCAATAAACATGAGATGATATTGAAGTTTCTGTGTACAGTTACCAGGACAAAACTGAAGGAACTTGCTTTCTTTAAAGATGTGGAAATGCATAAAGGTCTAAAAGGAGGCAACAAACATGAATAGAGCAGAGACCAAGGTGAAGGTGGAGTGACAGTGTGTCAGCATGGCACACTGAGGAAGGGTAAACACTGCTGAAAGAACTCATGAGTCAAAAACCATCTTGACAAACCATCTCCCACAAGGCAGCTTTGAATTTGAAGCTTCCAAACCTCAGCATGTCAGAGTCAGGGATTTAGGATTCCTGGCAACATTTGTCTTCTTATGGTTTTGCTTACCAGAACGCCTGTCATTCAGGCTGTGTGAAGAATTGCTGCCATGCTGCAGTCTGATATCACCTGTCATTAATAACTGGGCAGTTCTGGCCTATTAAGGGAGCACATCTGAGGTGCTCAGAGGGGGTAGATGTTGTTTCCATCTGCCTTCTATGAGGAAGAAACTGTGGGTGATCGAGTTCATTTGACCTTGCACAGGTGGCATGAAAATGCCACTCCTGCTTAGGGCCACCAGGGCCCGTTGCTGTCCTCAGGGGCCTGACTCTGATCCCCAAGGTTTTGTCAGGTGCAAAGTCAGCTTTGAGTGTAAGACAGAAGTTCAGCTGTTTCATCCCTGCCTTGGGGCAGGTTTTCAGCTACCTGGTCTTTGAAATCTGTTGGTTTCCTTCCATCTCAATGTTCCATAACTTTCTGAGGCTTCAGTCTGAGTCAGACTCCGGTGGAGACATAAATAACAGACCCAAGCGTAGGGACCTCCACACCAAACACAGATGGAAACAAAACGTTGGGCTTTTTTTCTTCTGTTACCTCATTTCATGTTGAACTCCCTTCACAGCTTCACTCCTGCAGATTCTGTCAGATTTCTTGTCATGATGAGTTTGAGAAAGGGTATTTTACCAGATTTTATTGTTTTCCAACCTCCTTTGTTTGCAAAGCCAGGTTAAGCGATTGAGTAAGAACTGACAAATATTAGCCAAGGTAGGACAGAACAAATTCCTTAAAATAAAGTGAACAAATCTAGACCAAAAAAAGATGAAATGCGTTCACTCTGCAGTGGTGAGAGGGTGAGAATGTGTGAAGCCTCTGTTTTAAACAATAATAATGGCAAATTAAAACAAAGCTGACTGGGAACAGAGGACACACAAATGGAAATTACCATGGAAGCAGTGGAAGGAAAACTCTATCTGCAATTCCAGCACAAGCTGCTAAGTATTGCCAGGAAAATACCAGTGCCAGCTTTTGATCTCAATTTTTGAGGCCTCCACCAGAATCTAGGGGACACTGCTCTTTGTTCAAGTTCAAGAACAACTTGCTCAAGCAGGAAGATGGGTGGAGATGGCACCATGGGCTGCTCAGGGAGTGGAGGGCAAGTTGTATTAAAATAGAGTAAGTGAGGGTTGTTTGTTCAGTCCAACAAAAGAGATATGGGGGGGAAAAAAACTATTAAATACCATATAAAGGTAAATACCAAAAGAAGGGATGAAGTAACAGGATGACAAAGGAAATAACTGTCCATAAAGGGAATATCAGAAGATTTTTCACACAATTTACACCTGGCCAGAACAGCCTCCTAGTTAGAATAATAAGGCAGAGGGTCTGACAGAGTTCCCTTAGATTTATTTTATAATGGGAACGTGGTGTCACAGTTTCTGCCACTCAAATTCAGAGGCCTTTTCTAAGGTCAAGAACGACGTCTGGGAGGACAAATGGTCAGGGGACACTGAACTCCGAAACTCGTGGCTGCAGTAAATGCCAGTTGGGAGTGACTTGCTCTGCAGTTATTTTGGCAATTTGTTGTCCCGACCCTTGGGCATTCTCTTTCAATCGCCAGACTGTGGTGAACTTTGTGCACAGCACGACAGGGCCCCCCTGTCCCAGCCCAGCAGCAGCAATGGAGGGAGCTGTGGTACCTCAGTGCTCTCAT
>NW_020956278.1:85914-101351 GCF_003031625.1 Empidonax traillii | reverse complement strand
TGGGACCGAGAACGTGGAGAGCTGTGACCCAAGGAGTGTCCCTTCCTCCCTCAGCACCTGGCTGGCAATCAAGCTGCCAGCAGAGCAGGTGTTGATAATAAGGAAATACCCCCCTTGGTGAGAGGAATTTTAGAAGCTGTGAGGAGAGGTCGCAGGGGCAGCGTGAAGGCAGCTCTGTGCACCCTCTGACACCCCTGGGCTCCAAGGACAGGAGCTTTCCCTGCAAACAGATCCCTGGCAGAGCCTGTGCCAAACACAACTGCTACAACACAGCCCTTGTGCTGTGCCTTTTGGTTAGGAATGTTCTGCTGGACCAGGAATTCCCAGGCTGTTCCCTGAGGAGGTGGGAAGCACAGAACTCTTGCAGGGTTTAACTTGAGAAATGAGCATTCCTGAGGCAACTACTTGAAAAATCTTTCTCCAGACTTTAGGACAAGACACACATGACCTGACAAAACTGCCCTACAGTCCACAGTCCCTTTCAGAGCCTCAGAGAGCATGCAGAGGCTCTCAGTAATTTCTCAGTTTTTGGTAAGGTGCACTGAGTAATTTGGTTGTAATCAAAGACATCTCAGTGCCACCATACAGAAAAGAAATCCATCATGGGAACAAGTAAAACCAATTAAAGTCTCTTTATGCTCATAAATGAGTGTTTCCTCACACTGCATCATCCCCCAGAGGTGAAGAATTGCCTCACTTTCATTGATCTGGATGAAGTGGGAGAAGGGAACACAGGGTGGGTGCTGAGAGCAGTGCCCTGCTAACAGCTCTGTCAGCAGCCCAGCACCAGCTGCAGGGCTTGGCTGTTGGTGCTGGCTTCCTGTGAGTACATGGGGTAACCTGTGAGTCCCCAGCACACACATTCCAAAAGAAATGATCCAGCAGAGCATCTACTCCAGCCAATGCCAGAATCCACCTCCCTTTCACACTGGTCGTTGTTCTCTGTGTGCTGTGCACTGCAGGAAGGTGAGCTGGCCAAGGCCTGTTTAGATTGAATATTAGGAAAAATTTTTTCACTGAAAGGTTGTCAGGCACTGACACGGGCTGCCCAGGACAGTGGTGGAGTTACCATCCTTGGAAGTGTCCAAAAAATGTGTGGCTCTGCTGCTTAGGGACTCTGCTGCTTCCTGGTGGCTTTGGCAGTGCTGGGTAAATGATTGAAATCGATGATCTTGGAGGCCTTTTCAGGCTAAATGGTTCTGTGATTCTGTGTTTTGTGGTCAGGGCTGCTGGGTAGCACAGGACCTTCAGCCTGACCTCTGCTAGTCCTGAGAGGTCCTTCCTGCTCCAGGCTTTTTGTCTCCGCTGACATAGCCAAGATCACTTATTTGCAGAGGTGTAGAACAGTGTAACCCCATGTTAAAGCTAAGGATTCACCCCTAGAGGAAGAACTGGAGCTGGGAAGTTGTGATCCCATCACAGCCTCCCAGAACATGCCATGGAAACAGGTCTCTGTTACTCTGCCCTACAGTCTGTGTGGGAAATGGCTCCCCTGGACCATCAATTACAACACACAATTAGCTCCACTGAGCCAGAGTGTCACAGCACAGTCCTGGCAAACGGCCCTTCCTCCCACTGCTCCCTCATTAGACTGCTCCTCCCTTGCTGGGTCTTTAATTAGCTTGTCATCAGCAACTTGGCCTGGGTTGAACACCTCGCATTGTCCCAAATGAAAACATGTAAGACAGATGGGACACCAAAAGCAACAGGAGAGGAGAGTGAGAAGACAGGCAAAGCAATCAATATGTGTGTGACTCCAGGGACAGGCTTGCCAGGGGCAGTAGTAAGATCTGAGCCGGCTTGGACAAACTGGGGGTGTTCAAACTGTAGGTTGGCTGAGACCAAACAACCTCATTTCAGCAAACCCAACGTAGGTCCAACAGCAGGAAGAGACAAAATCCAGCAAAACCAGCAGCCTTGAGGAAAGAAGCTGTTTACTGTGCCCTTGAAGAGCCTAGCCATGGTCAACCAGCCCATTTGGCTTGGAGCAGTTTCCCAAGGAGGCATTGCCACACCCCTGACTCCCTGGTTTTCCCTCATTCAGAAGCCAACATTTTGGCCTCAGATCCCCTTTTCCCTGCATTCTGCAGTGGGCTGTATTCCCTGTGTGCCACCCACGGAGCTCAGCAGATGCTCCGTGAAGCCAGTACAAAACATTGAGCCAACACATGGATGGAGAGAGAGCAGCAAAAATGCTGCATGGGGAGGGCAGCCCATAAAACTGACACCTGTTGTCAAGCAGAAGCCAAGGCTTGTGTCAGCCTGCTGCAAATGTTTTCCCTTCGACCCTGGTGACCTTTTCCATCACACTTCATGAGGCAGACTGCTCCCATTAAGTGCCACTTGATCCTCTGCTAATGCAGCAGTTATGAAAGGCCCACAGCACTTGTCACTAGGATAAACACCTTTGCAGCGGGAGAAGGCTGCGGAGAAGGGGCACAGACTCACTCTCCCCTCTGCTCCCTCACCTCCCTTTCCTGTTTGCCCAGCACCACTGTCACAGCCTCCAGATTGGAGCAGGAAAGCCGAGCCTGGCTGAAGCTCTGACCTCTGGTCAGGCTCAGCTGCCAGTGCCTGAACGAGCACACAGACAGGGGCTGGTTTTCTGGTCAGAGAAATGTTCCTCTGCAAGAGAGGGGTTTGGGGTAAAGCACTGGCTGTGCTCCCCTCACCACTGAGAATCATATTTGATGAAGCTTTGATGAAGACAGGTCCTGCTGCAGCCACCCCTGCAGCTTTGTTGTGCTCAGGAAAAAAGGTCTCAAGGGAGATCTCCCTCAGGGGAGGGTCAGGTTGGACACCAGAAGGAATTTCTTCCTGGAATGGGTGGTCAGGCATTGGATGGGGCTGCCCAGGGAGGTGGTGGAGTCCCCACCCCTGGAGGTGCCCAAGGAAGGACTGGATGTTCCACTCAGTGCTCTGGGATGGGGGACAAGGTGGGGATGGGGCACAGGTTGGACTCGATGATCTCAGAGATCTTTTCCACCCTAAATGATCCTGTGATTCAGTGTCAGAGGAGCATGAACGCACTTTCCCCACTGCACATTTCGTTGGTACTGCCCTCAGACTTCAGAGGTGTGACCTGGTGTGTGGGTGGCACACAGAGGGTGACCTGACCAGTGTCACAAAGAGCTGGCACTAATGGGTGAGTGGATGGGTGGGCACCACTGCCCTGCAGGACTTGCCCAAAGGAAAAGAGCTTAGGGGTCAGGGCAGCCTCTCCTCCAGGAGTGTGCAGAACCATGGCCACCACTCTGGGTACTGGGGGAGAGCCTGGAGGACACGGATCCCTCTCTGCTCTGGTGCCATGTGTCTCTGGCCTCTTCAGAATACAAACAAGCTGCCATTAATGTCCTGCCAGTTGCCCCTTCCAGCTCCTGGTATCACTCACATGAGTGACCAGCACTAGCTGTTTCACCAGCCCTTTGAGGTAGGTGAATAAATTCATTTCTCTCCCCAGAACAGGAGGGGACACACACAGTATCTGGCTCGTCAGCCCTGTGGAAAGACCTAAGGCCCCCCAAAAAGGGACTGACTTTGTAAGAAGTGGCACACATGGCCAAATTCTAGTGAATTAAAAGGTCCTCCTGCATTGAAATGTTTGTCTAAGGAGCAGAAAGAGCAATGAAATTAAGTACCTTTCTTTTCCAGCAGCTCTGGTGCTCCAGCCCTGGCTCTCTCAACTGTGTCAGGGGTTTCCTGAGTCTCAAAGAGCAAGAGAACCTTCAGCCAGCAGCAGGACCTGGTTTCCAGCAGCTGTGATGGCTGGTGGCAGTGGCAGCACCATTTGGGGCCACTTGAACTGTGGGTTACCCGGGGGGTGAGTGCTCAAGGCAGGTGTGCCTGTCATACTATGTCTGGCCTGAGTGGTTTGAGATTGCTTTTGGGCATACAGGAGGTGAATCTGCAGAGACACCTAAGTGTTACCTGCTTTGGGTTAGAAATAAATCCCTTCTGGGCCAGCATCTACAGAGGGGTGCTCCTCCAGTCACTGGTGTCTGTGCAATGCCTTGAGTCATGTCTGTGTCATAAAACACAGAATCACAAAAGGGAAGGGACTTCTGAAGTCTCTAATCCAAGCCCAAACTCTTCTAGCACTGTACCTGCACAGCTCTCATGGGAGCAAGCAATTTGGCTTTCTCATTTTGCTCTCCTGGGAGGAAGCAATTTTTGGCTCTCATGGGAGGAAGCAATAAAAACAGCAGTTGTTTGTAGGATCACAGCTCACTACTCTGGTCCCTGTGAACACAGTGGGGGTCCCTGCCCCGGGATACCTTGCAGAATTGGCCACCAATCCTATGGGATATCTGGCCATCCCTTATTACCTGTCATGAGCATTCCCACTAAGGAAAGGGTCACCAATACTGAGGAGGGGCTGTGAAATCTGCCCACCACAGCAAGACCAATTTTGAGGAGAACTTCTCCTATTTCTGTTGCACTTGAGGTAGAAGACCTGTAGAGATCTAAGGTGGAATCACAGCACACCCCAGGCCCTCATCCAAGAGTTTGGGGAAACCACCACTGAAGATGAAGCAGCAAAGTTCCTGCTGAGCAACTGCAGGTCACCAGCAGCAGCTTTCTGTAGATAAGGCAAAAGAAAGAATGGAGGCAGTAACAGAAACCTCTTTAAATCACCAGGGAGGGATTTCTGCCCATCTGACCTGCAGCTGAGTGACTTCCCCTCTGTGCCTGGAAAAGCCAAAGGAGCCTGTTGAACTAGAAAGGGAGTGATGTTATCTCAGCCCTTGGCATGTGACTGCCATGCAGGTGGTGATAACTGGGTCTAATTTATTCAGGTAGAAATCCTTCTTCCCACTTTAACAACTCTTTGTTTGCTTTGTCCTGAATAACAAGCCCACTCGTGCCCTGGAAATGATGGTTCAGAACACATGTGCAGAGTTCCTAACCCTGGGCAATGACAAGAAGTTTCATCAGCTCAGATAAATATCCCTCCCCCTCCCCGGCGACAGGCCCTCGTGCTTCAAATGTCTCACCCCCCCCAACCGGCCAACATTTGAACTCCAGAAATAGGGCCGGCTGGGAGGGGGACTGGGATGGCCACCCACGAGATACCTGTCAGGCCAGGGCAGGCGTTTGGAGGGAGCCTGGGGTGAGTAAACAGCTCAGCACCAGCAGGACAGGCTCTGTAAGGGTGGGCAGCCTGGTGGGTCACTGAGCAACTCAGAGCCCCCTCTGCTTCTCTGGAGCAGATAGAGTTTCTCCAGCTCTCCCACCACCTCTGGACCACTTCAAGGCCTGCAGCAAAGCTCCAGTAGAGACTCCACCTCCCTGCAGCAGGTTCAGGAGCTTCAGGAGATGCTGGGCACTCACTGATGTTGGTGTCAGCCTTTCCATCACCTACCAGCACTTCCCAGTAACCCCCAGTATCTTCCAATGCTGCACCAGATACTTGCTGGCCTTCTCCCTGCACAAAGGCTGCTCTCGTGGTTTGTGGTTCCAGCAGTGCAAAACACCCACGTCTCCACAGAAAGGGCAAATCCTTCCCTGTCCAGGGTTTCCTCATACCTACACCATGGGCTGAATTTTGCTCTGCATTACACTGAGTCCAAAAGAGCAATGGACGGAAACAGGATTTTTGGCTCATTCCCACTGCTCATGGGACCATTTGTTCTGCAGAGACAGAAGTTCAGAACCATCCAGCACAGCCTTGGTGATGTGGAGGCACTCAGGTGTGGTGTGTCACACCCACACAGGCCACTCCTAACAAAAAATACCACTTGGAACCTACTCTTGGAATAATCCTGCCCAAGCAGAAAGCCACCAGAGCAGAAATGCAGATAAGCTTCTGTGCCTAGGCCCTCCTTTATCTTCCCCTCCAAGGAGAAGGCTCTTTGAGAAGTGATTCTGTGATATAAATATCTCAGGTGGGTGTCAGAGGGTGGTGCCAGACTCTTCAGTGGTGCCCAGTGACAGGATGAAGAGCAATAGCCATAAACTAAAACACAAGAAGTTCCACCTCAACACAAGGAAGAACTTCCTTCCATGGAAGATGGCAGAGCCCTGAAAGAGCTGCCCAGGGAGGGTGTGGAATCTCCCTCTCTGGAGACATCCCAAATCCACCTGGATGCATTCCTGTGTCACCTGCTCCAGGTGACCCTCCCTTGGCAGGGTGGTTGGACTGGATGATCTCCAGAGGTCCTTTCCAACCACAACAATTGTGGGATTCTGTGATTATGGACTGGCTCTTTGTTTAGTCCAGAATAACCCGTATCCAATCAGGCCCACTTGCTTGAGAGGCTGTTAATTGCCTCCTGTAGTCTTCTGTCAGCAACATTATCCCCTCCTGCCCTGCTGAGACCAGGATGAGGGATTGTCCTGGTCTGTGGCTGCAGTGGGACACAGAAAAGGGGAAGGTGAAATATAATCTGAGAAATGATATCTATGGCAGCAAGATGCTAATCAAAAAACCGTGAGGGAAGCAGCATTCCAAGGAGGGAGGAATGCTGGGGGAGGCAAAGCGTGGACATCTCTTGACAAAGGTCCAGGATCAGTTTGAGAGGACCCAAGAAATTCTATTTTAATGTCTATTTTTAATACAACCCCCATGTGTGATGAGAGCACCGCCTGCCGTGCCACGACCTCATTACTTCCCAGATTAGCAACGAAAAGATTAATTTAGACAGGATGGAATATTTTTGAGCAAAAGTGTCACTGCCTTCTGGGGAGCAAGGCTGACCCGAAAAGATCACGTACAGGGAAACCCCACACCCCAGGCAATCCCTCCTGGAGAGGAGTCCCCCAGCTGGAAACACAACAGTTTGGGCTCATTTCAGCACAGCTGGGGTGACACCAATGATGCCAAATGACTGTAATATGTCTCTTTAATTGATCATAATACATGCATTTCACTACAGATGACAACAAAAGCTGTGGAGACAGCCCTCAGAAGCTTCCCACTTGCCTGTCCTTTGTTTTCCTGGCTTACATTTTAATTCCTCCAAGTAAAACAGAATAAAGGCTTGTGCTCATTCTCTGTCCCTTTTCCAAGAGCTGCAAACCCCCCTGACAAACCCTCAGCCCTCTCCAGGGCTGGGCCATGCAGAAGATGATGAGCTGGAGTCTCCATGGTTCTCCTCCTCCTTGAGGTCAGCCCTGCAGGGAGAGGCAAAAGTCCCCTCACATTGCTGGATATACAGGGATGGCCCGTCTGGGGCCTCCAAATTAAAGGCTGATGGCAGAGCTGAGAAGGAACAACAACATTTGGGTTTCACTGAGGGAACTTGCCCAATTATTAACATTTTTGTATTCTCTTCTTTGCCAGAGAAACTGAGCTTTTACTGGCACTGAAAATCACCTCCTCCAAATGCAACTGAGTCATTTCTCCAAGTTTCTATCAACATTTCTGCAGAGCACCCTGCTCCAAAGGAGCCAAATACAGGTGGGATGCTATAACAACAGCCCCCTCCCAGTCCCACCAGCCCTTTGACACAAAGAAATTCATCCTGCCCAGGGGCCTCCCCAGAAATCCCTCTATCCTTTCCAAAACAGAGCAGCTGCTTAGCAGTGACTCAGCACAGCAGGTCAGAAGATGATGAATTCTGTATCCACTCGGGAATTTTTAGGGAAACAAAACCCCAGCTGTGCAAGCTGGAAGAGGGCTGAGACATGTGATCCAGTGCTGCACTGAGCAACCCTTCCCAATCATGGGGACTTGGCTACAAACTGCCTCCAAGGCAGTGATCTCTGGTAGGAGAGACTTCCTTGATCTCACGTGGAGAATTCTCCCCCACTGTTCCTGCTGTTAGGAAGCAGTGAATGAATTCCTTGTTTTACTTTGTTTGAGTACAGGGCTTTTGCTTTACTTAATAAACTGATTTATCTCAACACACAAGTTATCTCACTTTTACTCTTCTGATTCTCCCCCTATCCCACTGCAGGGGGGTGAGTGAGTGAGTGAGTGAGTGAGTGAGTGAGTGGCTGAGCTGCCAGCTGGGGTTAAACCAGGACACCCACTTGGAAGCAGCAGGGATCCCTGACCACCAGCCCAGCTCAACAGCTCCGAGCTGACCAGGCTTAAGGAGCAGATCCCAGTGTGAGCTGGGCTGGGATCACTGCAGCCCTCCTGCATGACCATAGAAGGTAAAACCAAGCCCCGTCAGGCCTGAGGCCAAAAAGACACTTAAGGCATAAATTTTTGGGTGTTTCATGCAACTCCATCAAAAATCTTGGAAAAACTTATTTTTGGCTGAATCAGGTGTCACTGAAAGGAGTGCCAACTGCAGTGTTCCTCTGCCAAGTCAGGAGGAGACAGACTGCCAGGGACGCCCACGGGGTGCAGATGGAGGAGTCACCAGAGGCTGCGGCCACTCAGTCTCACAAACAGGATCCACCACCACCAGCCTGATTTTATCCCTTCCCCTCTTCCCCCACATCCCACATCAGTGGGAAGACAGCAGGAAGGGTGTCACTGGTGCTTCACAGACATCTACACACCCAAAAGGGCTATGTCTCTGCTGCAGGCAGTGCTCTACACCACTGTCTTGGAAGGTGAAAAACATTTGAGGGCTGGCTCTGTGAAGTCTCTCTCCATCTGCCCCAGCTGTGTCAGAGTGTGTTCCCTGCCCATTCCAATAGAGTAACCTCCAGCCCATGAGGTACTGCTCAAGCTCCCATGTAGTTCAGCAGGGCTGCACCACCACAACAGGCTCCCATGCTCCAGGACAGAGCATCGGCTCTTGAAAAAATACCTGTAGCACCAGAGAATTCCCTTTTCCCTCTAATGAGGCCTCTGTTTACTTGGGAAAGCATAGAGCTCAGGCAGAGAGAAGCAGTGTGGGCCCATGGCCAGAAGCAGTCTATGAAATGGTTAAACACAGCTAAGGTGAAGAAGCACAAGTGGAGCCCTTTGGGGTATCAGTCATGTCTGGATTGTTTTCCCCTCACCACCCCGAGAGACACCGCAGGTCTCCTCACCATCACAACTCAACTGCTGCACAGCTGTGAGCCACAAACCCAGCACCAAGTTCCATGGTCCAGATCTACCCTCCCATGGCTGGTACATTAATGGTTGTTCTGTTCCCATCCCAGGGACAGTCACGGTTGACAGAGGGTCCTTCACAACACCATCCTGTCTGTGCATGACCCAAGGATGCATGGTGACACTGTGACACACACAGTGACACTGGATCTTCCAGGTTATCAGAGCCCAGCGTGCTGGGAGAGCCACATCTTCTGTCAACTCCCACGCACACACCAGCTGCTCCCGCCTGTGACTCACAGGGTTTGTTGTGCTCACAAATCTCCATGAGCCTCTCCATGGCTTTTTAAGACCATCAGGTCTTTCATGTTGAGAGGAGCCCTCAGGAACTCACCCTCACAAGCAGGTCTTGTGATCCTCACAAGCTCTTCAGCCACCCTCGCAGCCCTGACTGAGGAAACTGAGGCACAACACCAGAAACCACTTCCTTGGGGTTGTGAGGGAGCTGACAGCCAAAAGAGAATTGCTGTTCCTTGGTCTAACCAACCACCCTACAAAGGAAGAGCCCTGTAGGTTGGCCCAATGCCCAAGAACCTTTAAATCTTCTTTTGTCTGTTTACAGTTCTCAAAGCATTTCACTTTGCTCTTAATACAAAGACCAGATCATCTTGTTGCAGGTAAAAAATGAAATGCCTCCTCCCTGAATTATACGGTGTTTTTATAATGGGAGGATGTATTTCTAGAACATTTACAAGTCAATCTGTGAGTTCACAATTTAAAATAAGTTGCCCTTGAAATACGTGGCAGGTGATGTGAGCCCAGTGCTGTGCCGGAAGGTTTGCAGCGCTGTCACCCACACCCATGTCCACAGAGAACAAGGACGAGCTGTTCCCGTGTGTCCTCAGCCTTGTTAACAAAAATGTCACCTGTCCTTCAGGCACTGACACCACGAGTGCCAGCAAGGCCTCATTACATGGGTAAGGGGACAGGGACAGTTCAGGGCATTAACAGCGACACCTGATGTCCTTCTGCTCTTTCGCACGTTTGTGTTTCTTTGTTTCTTTGTTTCCTGTGCTGATCTCCGATTCCCTTTCCCTTCTTGCCACAGGAATTTGGTTTGGCCTCTGCTCCCAGGACACCGGCCCATGGGAGGCACCTCTGAGGCCCCTCTCACCTGTCTGCTGCCAGCAAAGGCAGAAATGGGGAATGAACAGCCCCATGGCACCATTGCTGATCCCAAGGTCTCCAAAGTAGGATGAAGCCTCTTGCCAGACCACTGTGTTAGTTCCAGATCCCTGCAGGTCAGTGGCTAAAGTCAACCCAAATTACTGGGAATTCAGTAAGGATTCAGGACCTACTCTTGGAGAGGTTTTTGAAAGGACCTGCATTAGACACACCAATAAATTCAGGAAACATTAAACACTTGGGAATGAGCACAAAGCTAAGCAACAGGTAGGGAGAAATAAAGCAGCAAATCCTGCTCCCTCCAGGCAAACTCTCTTTTGCCACTGCTACTGGGCTTTAAAAACAGTGACAGGGATGACTTCCAGAAGAGAACTGAGCCTGCTGTGTCCCAGTTATCCGGGACAGGCAAAAAGGCTTCTGAGCAGGAGGAAAACCACAAGGAAGGGAACAGGAAATGGTCTCCTGGAGGTGTGTGTGAGATCTCTCTCCCATCACTATGCAAGAAATGCACATGCAGCTCACCCTCCCATCCAAGGAATCGGAAACCAGTCTCTTGGAAAAGGGACTTGAACTGAAACGCAACTTTCAAGCTTATCTTGTACTGGCTGGGTCCATTTTTAAGGCTAAAGATCATCTAAAAAACCTGATCTCTGCATGTCGTCTCTCAGCTGACTGGGCCATTTCTTTGCCTCCTCCAAGGGCATTTTCCAGTGTCTTGTCACCAGTTCAGCTGCTTCCTCCAAGTGTCAATCCAGCCTCCTCCAGCCCCACAAGAAGCATTGGTAGGTACCTTTGGGCTGCAAGAGAACACAGAAGAACAGATTGCTGTGACAGCAAGCATGTCAGAGGAGATGAAAATACCTCCTCACCAGTCTGGTGAAAGTCAGTAACAGAAAATCCCTATGGTCATGTGGCTTTTACACCTGCACTGACAGTGCCTGGCCAGGCCCAGGGCTCTGCTCTGAAGGGACATTTCTGAGTTAGCACCAAAGAGGTTCTTCCGCTCGTCAGTGCTGGAGTAGGAGGAAGGAATTAGAGGTCCTTTGTGCATCTAATACCCAGGATTATTCTCATGGAATATTTCCTTGGATCAGTCCAGCTGACTTAGGCCACAGTCCCGTACAGGCTCCAGTGAGTGGGGAGGGAATGCAGCCATGGCAGGGCCAGGATTTTACACATTACAGCAATGGGGTGAGAAAACTATTTACACTATTATTTACAAGAGCATGTAGTGACAGGACAAGGGGAAATGGTTTCCCACTGCCACAGGGCAGGGTCAGATGTGATATTGGGAAGAAATTCTTCCCTTTGAGGATTGTAAGGCCCTGGCACAGGTTGCCCAGAGAGGCTGTGGCTGCCCCATCCCTGGAAGTGTCCAAGGCTGAATGGGGCTTGGGATAGTGGGATAGTAGAAGGTGTCCCTGCCCATGGCAAGGGGTGGAACGGGATGAGCTTTAAGGTCCCTTCCAACCCAAACCATTCTGGGATTCTATGAAAACACTTTTACACTGGCAATTCCCATACTGGCGGCAAGGAGCAGTTTTAAAGCCTGGCAGTCTCCACAGCAAGTACATTCTGCAAACAC
This sequence comes from Empidonax traillii, assembly GCF_003031625.1. NCBI lineage: Eukaryota > Metazoa > Chordata > Aves > Passeriformes > Tyrannidae > Empidonax > Empidonax traillii. The sequence continues at coordinate 89,643 of NW_020956278.1, read as the reverse complement.
TAAAACAGTCTCATTTATTCTTTTATAAAGTTAAAACTATCAGAAACACAAAACTATCTCCCAGACATTCCTCTCTGATTCCCATGTATTTTTGGCTGAACATATCTCTCCAACTCCCTGACAGGAGGGGGGAGACAGGGGAAACTGGGCTCTGCTCCCAGGGAACAAGGGACAGGACAAGAGGAAACAGCCTCAAACTGCACCAGGGGAGGTTCAGGTCGGACATGAGAAGGAATTTCCTCCTGGAAAGGGTTGTTAAACTTAGGAAGGGGCTGCCCAGGAAGGTGATGGAGTCACCGCCCCTGGAGGTGTCCAAAGAATGACTGGACATGGCACTCAGTGCTCTGGTCTGTTTGATCAGGTGGTGATCAGTCACAGGTTGGACTCAATGAACTTGGAGGTCTTTTCCAACCTAATCGATTCTGTTTCTAGAGGTTAAACCAGAAGTTTGGGTCCCTTTTTCTATCAGTGGATTTTTTTACCTGAAAAAGAATTAGATCCTGACTTTATCCAGCATCACAGACCAGGTAAATCTGCACCAGGTAAACCAGCAAAATGCCAGAGAATCACCTCGACCCCTCCAGTTGCAGAGCAGAGCCTCCCAGGGAGCTGCCATTGCAGCAGGTCCAAGGATGAGGATTATTTGCACATCTGAAAGGTGCAGACACAGAAAATGGGGTAAAACTGAGATACTTCTAGAGCCACATCTCTCAGGAATGTTCTCTTTGGGCAAACACAAGACCCCATGGCCTTGGAACGGCCCAGCATTTCTTCTGGAACAAGGACAGGACTAAATGAGTCACTGATCTCTAATACAAGAGCTTGATGGCAGGACTGCAGCCTTTGAGCCTGGAGAATCACCAATATCATCTATAAGCATAAATCAGCCAAAAACATAACCAAGGGCACCACTGCGGCCCGGGATTTCCCCTCTGATGGGCACAACAGCAGCACCATCGGTGTGAGGGGAGAGCAGCGGCTGAGGGGGAACAGGATGTGAGGGGAGAACGGGGTGTGAAGGGGAATGGGGCTATGAGAGGAAATGGGGCTCCGAGGTGAGAGCCCGAAGCTGTGAGGAGGGAACGGGGCTGTGAGAGAGAAACAGGGCTGTGAGGGGGAAGCAGGGGCCTGAGGGGAGAACGGGACTTTTGAGAGGGAACGGGGTGTGAGGGGAGAGCCCGAGGCTGTGAAGGAAAATGGGGCTGTGAGGGGAGAGCGGGGTTGTCCCGCGGCTCAATCCCAGGACGGGGCGGCCCAGCCCCACGATGGAAGCCCAGCGGGAGCTGCCCGCGCCACGTCCGCCGAACGCCGCCCGGCCACAGCAATGCCGCCCGAGCCCCGTCCCTCGGCCCCGTCCCTCGGCCCCGTCCCTCGGCCCCGTCCCCCCCGCTCTGCGGGGCGAGAAGGGAGCGCACACACATCCCCAGCACCCGCCAGGATCTTCTGCCTTTCTATTGGCCATGGCTGCTGCCTGTCACGGAGCGTCACGCTCGGCAGCCAATGGGATGGCAGGGAGGGGGCGGGGCTCGCGGGGCGGGGCCGGGCTGTGGCGGCGGCGCGGGCCGTGTGAGGGGCAGGTACGGCCGGGGGGCCGCGCTCGGGCGGGCGGGGCGGGGAGGGGAGCGGCCCCTCACGGCCTCTCACGGCCCCGCTCCGCTTCACCCTCCGGGGCTGCGGGGGAGCTCGGGGAGGGGGCCGGCCTGGGTCACCACAGACATCCCGGGAGGCCGGGCTGTGGGAGCCCCTGGAGGGCTGAGCATCCGCGGGCCTTCGGCGGGAACTGAGGGGAACCCGGTCGGTGTCGGGGGTGGTTCGAGCACACATGGTGGAAAAGGGGACCAAATCCACCGCAGTCTTAGAAATGCTCCGGGTGATGTTCACAGAATCATCCCAGAGTGGTTCGGGTTGGGAGGGACCCTAAAGCTCATCCAGTGAGCTTTAGTGCCAACCCCTGCCCTGGGCAGGGACACCTTCCATAGACCGAGGTGCTCCGCACCCTGTCCAGCCTGGCCTTGAACACTTCCAGGGATGGGGATGTTCGGGGTGAGGAGGTTACTGGGAGAAGGAGCACGGGGTGGGGGTGTGTGGGCTCATTCTAGGGGTTCATTCCTGGAGGCTGCCACACTCAGTTACAGCCCCAGGACCTTCACCTGAACCACCTTTTGGTGGATGTCCTTTTGGACAGATGTCTGCTGTGGGCTGGGCTGATTGTCTGGAACACAGTAGCTTTAAGGCACGGGTGCACATGCCCCTTTGCTGTCAGACTTAGAAAGAACCACAGATAAATTATCCTTTGTGTGGCCGTGGGTGTTTTACAGTTCACGGTGGGTGGACTCTGTCCAGGTGCCATTCTGAGTTTTTATTTAGGGTAGAACAGATCAGAAGTTTTCCCCTGCTTTTATTAAAATGTCATTTATGAATCATCCAGATGTTCTGAATTCAGTGGAGGAGCTAAAACTCAATTCCAGGCACCCACCCCACTGTTGAGTTAAAAATTCAAACCAAAGTGCAAACCCACATACAGTGGGGGACGTGCAGCTCAGCTCAGTCCTGTTCCCCAGGTTTGTGATGAGGATCTGAACCCCTGATGTGCAGGGGAGTCTGCCAGGAAAGTCTGCCACTGTTTGAGGAGATTGTTGAAACTCTGGTGCAAAGGGTTAATAAATCCTGGGCTGAGGTGATAGGACTGGAATGCATTTTGGTTGATCTTGGCAGGCCAGCTTGTTAGAAGTGGCTGGTGTTTTGTTTAGATAAAAAAGAAAGGAATTTGGTTTTGGTAATCCATTATGTGAGTTTATAGTGTTGACATAAGATAAAGCAGCGAATTTTGCAGTGATGTAAATCCCAATGGAATCAACATCAGGTGATGGAGTAGAAGTACCTGGAGAGAGCTGTGGGATTAACGTGGAGCTGATTAACGAAAGTGTTAATTCCCTTCCCCAGTAAAGCTCTGCTGAAGTGGCTTTTCTGAGCTGTCCCAAGGTCCCCAAGACCTGCTCTTCCTTTTCTGCCCCTGAGGGTGAACACCAGCCTGGGCAAGGCCAGCTTGGCCTTGTGCAGAGAAATTAATATTCTTAAGGACTTGTGCAAACACACGTCTCTGGAACAACTTTATCCTTGCACAAGGGGGCTGGAATGAGATGATCCTTAAGGTCCCTTCCAACCCAAACCATTCTGGGGTTCTGTGATTAATGAATTTATCAAGCTGCCAGCTTGGAATAATTGTAAAGTCAGGATTTTACTGAACAAGTATCTTGGGATAAAGGAGGTTTGGGAATCACTTTGGAATACTTAGGAATATTCCACCCCTTTCCCATGGCTCGTGGCTCATGAAAGGCAAATACACTTCAGCAGCAAAACTTTCGAGTATCAGAAGGTGAGTGATTTAACTTTCATGACACAAAAGTGTATTTAGCTTTAGGACAGCAGTGAGGGCCCAGTGTCATGCAAGGTCACTTGTAAACCACTCTGTGGTTTTCCTGGTTCTGTATCTTTAGGTCACTCTTGCTCCATGGTTTTCCTGCTTCTGTATTTTTTACTGAGCACAACTATTAGCAGCAAAATACCTGTTGCAGGGCTCCACAGCAGCAAGAGAGAAACAGGAGGTTTTGTGCAAGTTAAATTGTAAGGAAATCAGGAATGTTTTTGCGGGGCTGGGGTAGTTTGGATGTGTGTTTCTAGGGCGTGTGGAAGCTCTTCAGAGAGGAGTGTTTCTTGGGATCTGTGTAA